>NC_091619.1:36424502-36728602 GCF_027580195.1 Bos mutus
TCCTTATCAGTAATTGGTATTGTCATTTTAAGTCATTCTAATACATGTTGTGGGATTTTCCAGGTGATGCCAGTGATAAAGAATCTGCCTGCCAGTGTAGGAGATTTAAGAGACATGGGTTCGATCACTGGGTCAGGAAGATCCATTGGAGGAGGGCATGACAACCCAGTCCAGTATTTTTGCCAGGAGAATTCCACGGACAGAGGAACCTAAAGGGCTACAGTCCATGGGGTCGCAGAGTCAGGGATGACTGAGTGTCTGAGCAATATGTGTTGTATCTCCTGTTTTAGATTAGCTTTTTCCTATTAAATCATGATGTTAAGCATCTTTCTGCATGTTTGTCATCCATACATCTTCTCTGGCAAAACTGCAGTTCAAATCTTCTAGCTTATTTTTATTTTTAAATTAACTAGTTCGTTTCCTTATTAATGAGAGCTCTTAATATATTCTGGAAATGAAACATTTATCAGATGTGTGTTATGCAAAAGTTGCTTTTTTTAGTTTATTCTTTTTCTTTCCATTTTCTTAAGTGTCTTTCACAGAACATGGGATTTTAATATTAATAAAGTCCTACTTAGCAATTTGCATTACATCTCTTTCATAAAAATAAACTTAGAAATTTCAACCAGGTGTACCCTGTTCACAACGGCATCTTGTGAAACAGCTAGTTGTCTTAAACTTCAGCTCAGTTCAGTTTAGTTCAGTCACTCAGTCGCGCCTGATTCTTTGTGACCTCATGGACTGCAGCATGCCAGGCTTCCCTGTTTGTTACCAACTTCTGGCGCATGCTCAAACTCATGTCCATCAACTCGGTGATGCCATCCAACCATTGCATTCTCTGTCGTCCCCTTCTCCTCCTGCCTTCAATCTTGCCCAGCATCAGGGTCTTTTCCAATGAATCAGTTCTTCCCATCAGGTGGCCAAGTATTGGAGTTTCAGCTTCAGCATCAGTCTTTCTAATGAATATTCAGGACTGATTTCCTTTAGGATGAACTGGTTGGATCTCCTTGCTGTCCAAGGGACTCTCAAGAGTCTTCTCCAACACTACAGTTCAAAAGCATCAATTCTTCGGCACTCAGCTTTCTTCATAATCCAACTCTCACATCCATACATGACTACTGGTAAAACCATACCAGTATGGTATGATGAGCTTTGACTAGACAGATTAGTCATTTGTAGATACAGAGTGAAGTAAGCCAGAAGGAAAAACATCAATACAGTATACTAACGCATATATATGGAATTTAGAAAGATGGTAACAATAACCCGGTGTACGAGACAGCAAAAGAGACACTGATGTATAGAACAGTCTTATGGACTCTGTGGGAGAGGGAGAGGGTGGGAAGATTTGGGAGAATGGCATTGAAACATGTAAAATATCATGTAAGAAACGAGTTGCCAGTCCAGGTTCGATGCACGATACTGGATGCTTGGGGCTAGTGCACTGGGACGACCCAGAGGGATGGTATGGGGAGGGAGGAAGGAGGAGGGTTCAGGATGGGGAACACATGTATACCTGTGGTGGATTCATTTTGATATTTGGCAAAACTAATACAATTATGTAAAGTTTAAAAATAAAATAAAATTTAAAAAATACTAAAAAAAGAAAAAAAAAGACTTCTCTTGTCTAAACAAATAACCAGGTAATCTAAGAGTGTCATTGTCATTACTATTTTAATAGTATTAATAATATTTGAAGCCACAAATATTGTTTTTGCATCTACTGAATATTTAAAAATTAAAACTCACATTATTCCATTTTATTTTTTATCTGTGATATAGTTATTATCAAAATCCAGCTCATGCAGTTTTAAAGTCAGACCTCTTCCTCAGGGAGAGTCTAAGATCATCAATTCTGTATATGTGGCCCCAAATCAGCAGTAGAAATATCACCTGAAAATTTGTTATAAATGCAAATTTCTGAACCCAGTTCCAGAGCTACTGAAGTAGAAATATAAACTCTAAGGATGTAGCCCAGAAATCAGTGTTTTAATGAACTTCCTGCGTCATTACTTTGTGTGCTAAAATTTAAGAATCACTGACATGAGTATACCTATTTTTGTGTTTAACAATCTTGTTTATTTTTATCCTTTGAGCTTTGGGTTTGATGGGGAGGGGCATTTTTTTTTTTTTTTTTTGCTGAAAGGTCAATTAAATTTTATGAACTTAAATAACTTACAGTATTTCCAAATACTATAAATTATGCTCTACTGAAATTTACATACATATTTTACTTTCTGAAAATCAGCTTGACTTAATAGAAAATACCTGTATCTACTTCAGTAGGAGAAATTTTAAACAAATATAAATCATGTGTTGAACAACTTCCCCTATAAGTCTCTGTAACTTCAGAGGATATAAGTGAATTTACCAAATCACTGTAAATTTAATTTACATTCTAATTCTTTCTGATGTAAAAATAAGCTGATCATCATACACTGACAAAAGAAAAGTTATATTATTATAATTAAGATATTATTTGGTTAACTTTTTTCATAATTTAATCTTTATATTCTTCTATATCTTATTTGTGGTTATATCTTATTTATGTTATCTATACATATGGATTTTATAAAGATGATTTCCATGACAACAGGTATGGATTTCCAGCAAATTAACAGTTTTGAAAGTGCTATGCCTTTGGAATTGTGTTCTGGGTTATTCCATTAACTCTAAGGGACTTTTATATTTACTTTTTCTTGGAAGGACTTAATTTGAAGAACAAAAGTAAAGATCAGATTAAACTAGAATAGATGGGTCTTTCTCTCTTGATATATAATACCTACAGAGGCATGGAGAAGGCAATGGCACACCACTCCAGTACTGTTGCCCGGAAAATCCCATGGATGGAGGAGCCTGGTAAGCTGCAGTCCATGGGGTCGATAAGAGTCAGACACGACTGAGCGACTTCACTTTCACTTTCCACTTTCATGCATTGGAGAAGGAAATGGCAACCAACTCCAGTGTTCTTGCCTGGAGAATCCCATGGACAGAGAAGCCTGGTAAGCTGCAGTCCATGGTGTCGCACAGAGTCAGACACGACTGAAGCGATGCAGCAACAGCAACAGCAGCAACAGAGGCATGCTTATATCCTTGGCTAGAAAATGAATAATTTAAAGCTAAACCAAATCAATTATTTCCATATATGGCTGATATTTACATGATACTGTCTTCCACCAGTAAAATATACTTATTTATATGTATTCCATTAGTAAGACTCTGATGCTGGCAGGGATTGGGGGCAGGAGGAGAAGGGGACAACAGAGGATGAGATGGCTGGATGGCATCACCGACTCGATGGACGTGAGTTTGAGTGAACTCCAGGAGGATGGACAGGGAGGCCTGGCGTGCTGCAGTTCATGGAGTTGCAAAGAGTCGGACACGACTGAGCAACTGAACTGAACTGAAAGCAAGAAAATCATACTATTTTTATATTATAGTTGCTATAGATTGAATATTATATATTTTTAATATTCCTAGTTGGTAATGTCATATAAAATATAATTTGATATTATGTTAGGTAATAATTACTTTTAATTTTATTCTTTAAACAAATGTTTGTTCAGTTTTCCAATATGTGCCATTTATTAAGACACTGATAAGAAAGTAGTAAATAAGGATACATTGACTCTGATCTCATGAAGACTAAAATCTAGGGGAAGGATGCCCTAGGCAAAACTGAGAGGAAAACACTGAACTCACCTCTTCTCCCAGAAAAAGTTACAATTAATTACAGAGCAACTATCTATGCAAACGACCAGAACGCTAGCAAAAGAGATTTTCCACAACTGAAGATATAAAGAAGGGACCACAAAGAGACATGTAGGAGTGGCAGAGATTCAGTATCGCCAGGATTGACTCTGCAGGTAGGTGATCACAAATGGAGAAATATCAAAATCATAGCCACACTGGGTGCCCCAGCCCAGGGGTCCTGCACAGGAAAATGAGCTCCCATTACATCTAGCTGTGAAAACCAAGGGGCTTACGTTTGGGAGAGGGGGAGGGCTACAGAAAATAGACTTTTCTCTTAAAGGGTACACACAAAATCTCATATGTTTGGAGTCCCAGCACAAAGGCAATAGTTCAAAAAAAGCCTTGGTCAAAGACACCTGCTAATCTTGAAGAACCTTTCAGAGAAGTAGGAAGCAAGTGGGCCTCACTCTGGAGATAGAAATGGTGATGGTGGGAATTTCAAAGAGCTATCTCTACTGAAAAACACTGGTTTTATGAAGCACCATTCTAAAATCCTCCCTCTAGCCTGTTAACACCTGGGAGCTTACCACACCCAATAGCAGTCTGGCATCAGCCATGTCTCCAACTGGGCATTGCAGATGGCTGTCTGGGGAACTGGTCCCAACCATCTTGGGCTGGAAGCAGCTCTGCACCCACCTAGGTAACAGGTGCAATTGCAGGGGAAGCCCACCCCAGCCTCCAATGAGCCTACAGACACCTCACACTAAAACCAAAAGGAATCCAAACATACATTAGAGGTAGTCAACAAAACCCAAGGAAAAAGAACAAAAGAAGAAGAAGAAGAAGAAAAAAAAAAGACCTTCAAAAACAACCTAAAAGCATTTAACAAAATGGCAATACATGTGTGTATATAACTGTTTTAAATGTAAACAGAGTAAATGCTCTAATCAAAAGACACAGAATGCCTGAATAAAGAACAAGACCCATACATATGTTACTTATAAGAAATTCACTAAAGATCTAAGACACATTCAGGGAGTAAAGGATTAGAAAGATATTCCATGCAAATGAAAATAAAAAGAAAATCTTGGTAGCTATATTTGTATCAGACAAAATGGATTTTAAGACAAAATCTATAGAGACAAAAAAGAAAACATAATGAAAAAGGGATAAACTTAATAAGAAAATACAACAATTATAAATATGTAAACACCCAGCACAGAAGAATCTAGATACATAAAGCAAATATTAACAAACATAAAGGGAGAAACTAACAGAAACACATTAACAGTTGAGGACTATAAGACCTACTCATATCAATGGACAGATCATCTAGAAGAAAAGTGATAAGAAATTACTGGCAATAAATGCCACATTAGATCAGCTGGACTGTAACCAAATATCTTAACAGGTACCACACTGAAGAAGATAGACGGCAAATAAGCATATGAAAAAATGCTCAAAATCATGTTACCAGAGGAATGAAAATTTTAAAAACCATGTGATATTGAGCATCTTTTCATATGCTTATTTGCCATCTATCTTTTTGATGTGGTATCTGATACTATATTTGGCCAATTATTAATTAAATTATTCTTTTTTTTTTACCATAAACATTATCGACCAGGGGATTCTTGCAAACATTAATGCCTGTGGTCAAAAATGTGTTATGTAAGTTAATACTGAAACAACTCTGGTCAATAATGTTTGGGTAGCAAAAGATGTATTAATACATCTCTGGTCAATGAGTTAAGTTTTAAGTATTAGTTATATATTTTTATAATAGTCCTTTAACAGTTGTGTTTTGAAAATATTTTCTCCCAGTCTGTGGCTTGTCTTTTTGTTTTCTTGATATTGTCTTTTCCAGAGCTGAAGTGTTTAATTTTAATGAAATCCAGCTAATCAGTTATTTCTTTTATGGATCATGTTTTTGGCATTCTGTTTAAAAAGGTATCACCAAAACCAAGGTTCTAGATTTCTCCTATGTTGTCTTACAGGAATCTTATAGTTTTATGTTATAAATAGGTCTATGATCCATTCTGGGTTCATTTTTGTGAAGGCTATAGCAACTGTGTCTAGATTCCTGATTTTGCATGCAGATGTTCAGCTGTTTCAGTACCATTTGTTGAAATATGTTGTCTTTGCCTCTTTGTCAAAGATTATTTGACAATATTTATGGGGATATATGTCTTGGTTCTCTCTTCTGTTTCATTAGTCTTTTTTTTTTTTTTCTGATATTACAACACTGTCATGATTACTATAGTGATACAGTAATTCTTGAAGTCAGGAGCATAAGTCCTCCAACTTTGTTGTTTTTCTTCAATATTGTATTGGCTATGCTGAGCCTCTTGCCACTCTATCAGAATGGCCAAAATCCAGAATACTGACTGCTAAAATGGTGGCAAGAATATGGAGAAAGAAGAATGCTCACGCTGGTGGGAATGCAAAATGGTACATCCTCTTTGAAAGATAATATGATGTTTTTTGAGAAACTAAACATACTTTTACCACGATATCCAGCAAGCATGCTCCTTAGTATTAACCCAAAGGCATTGGAAACTTGTGCCCACAAAAAACGTGATATTTAAAATATATGCTAATACTTACAAAATTTAATGTTATAGCAGCTTTATTCATAAATGTCAAAACTCAGAAGCAATATAGATGCCAATCAGTAGATGTATAGATTAATAAGCTGTGGTATTATCTATTGCTGGTAAATTTAATGTTAGTTGTGAAAGAATTCAGAGACAAGCAGAGATGTTATTTAAGCAAGTGAAAGTTTATTTAAGCAAGGATATGCTCTCAGAGGGCCTTCTCAGTTGGCTCTAGTGCTAAAGAACCCATTTGTCAATGCAGGAGAGGTAAAGAGACACAGGTATGAACCCTGAGTTGGGAAGATATTCTGGAGGAGGGCATGGCAACCCAATCCAGTACTCTTGCCTGGAGAATCCTATGGACAGAGCAGCCTGGTGGCCTATATACTTCATGGGATCACAAAAAAGGCAGACACAGCTTAGCAACTAAACAAAAACAACATGCACACTTTTTAAAGATGTAATGCTATTTCACACTTAACAGAATACAACATAGTAAAATATAACTTTCACATGCAGTGGAAAACAAAACTTTCATGTAACTCACTTTATTGCAATATTCACTTTATTGTGGTGGTCTGGAACTGAACTCAGTACATCTGAGGTGTGCCTGAAAAATGTATATCTTTTCCATGAGACAGGAATCTTCACACTGATAATGAAACAGGAAGGAAGGAGGCAGGGCGCATTCTTTTTTAAAAAATGATGTAGTCATAGGGAATAACCAAAACTGGTTAGAACCAACTAGGTCCAAGATTTGACATCCCATAGACATTGACTTCATTATATGCACACTGTAATACATTAACATCTAAAGGACACAACTACAAGTGCCATGACAGTTCTGAGGCCAAGTATAAGTAGCCAAAAAGTGGGTGGTGGCCCAATACTGGGATATTCCTACCCTTTCCTCAAAATAGTTGGAATAATCCTCCCACTTACGATCTTATGAAATTCAGTTCAGTTCAGTTCAGTCGCTCAGTTGTGTTCGACTCTTTGCAACCCCATGAATCACAGCATGCCAGGCCTCACTGTCCATCATCAATTCCCGGAGTTCTCTCGGACTCACGTCCATCAAGTCAGTGATGCCATTCAGCCATCTCATCCTCTGTTGTCCCCTTCTTCTCCTGCCCCCAATCCCTCCCAGCATCAGAGTCTTCTCCAATGAGTCAACTCTTCGCATGAGGTGGCCAAAGTACTGGAGTTTCAACTTTAGCATCATTCCTTCCAACGAAATCCCAGGGCTGATCTCCTTCAGAATGGACTGGTTGGATCTTCTTACAGTCCAAGGGACTCTCAAGAGTCTTCTCCAACACCACAGTTCAAAAGCATCAATTCTTCGGTGCTCAGCTTTCTTCACAGTCCAACTCTCACATCCATACATGACTACTGGAAAAACCATAGCCTTGACTTGACAGACCTTTGTTGGCAAAGTAATGTCTCTGCTTTTGAATATGCTATCTAGGTTGGTCATAACTTTCCTTCCAAGGAGTAAGCGTCTTTTAATTTCATGGCTACAGTCACCATCTGCAGTGATTTTGGAGCCCAAAAAAATAAAGTCTGACACTGTTTCCACTGTTTCCCCATCTATTTCCCATGAAGTGATGGGACCGGATGCCATCATCTTCGTTTTATGAATGTTGAACTTTAAGCCAACTTTTTCACTCTCCTCTTTCACCTTCATCAAGAGGCTTTTGAGTCCCTCTTCACTTTCTGCCATAATGGAGGTGTCATCTGCATATCTGAGGTTATTGATATTCCTCCGGGCAATCTTGATTCCAGCTTGTGCTTCTTCCAGTCCAGCGTTTCTCATGATGTACTCTGCGTATAAGCTAAATAAGCAGGGTGACAATATACAGCCTTGACGAACTCCTTTTCCTATTTGGAACCAGCCTGTTGTTCCATGTCCAGTTCTAACTGTTTCTTCCTGACCTGCATGTAGGTTTCTCAAGAGACAGGTCAGGTGGTCTGGTATTCCCATCTCCTTCAGAATTTTCCACAGTTTATTGTGATCCACACAGTCAAAGGCTTTGGCATAGCCAGTAAAGCAGAAATAGATGCTTTTCTGGAAATCTCTTGCTTTTTTGATGATCCAATGGATGTTGGCAATTTGATCTCTGGTTCCTCTGCCTTTTCTGAAACCAGCTTGAACATCAGGAAGTTCACAGTTCACATATTGCTGAAGCCTGGCTTGGAGAATTTTGAGCATTACTTTACTAGCATGTGAGATAAGTGCAATTGTGTGGTAGTTTGAGCATTCTTTGGCATTGTCTTTCTTTGGGATTGGAATGAAAACTGACCTTTTCCAGTCCTGTGGCCACTGCTGAATTTTCCAAATTCGCTGACATATTGCGTGCAGCACTTTCACAGCATCATCTTTTAGGATTTGAAATAGCTCAACTGGAATTCCATCACCTCCACTAGCTTTGTTCATAGTGATGCTTTCTAAGGCCCACTTGACCTTACATTCCAGGATGTCTGGCTCTAGGTGAGTGATCACACCATTGTAATTATCTTGGTCATGAAGATCTTTTTTGTACAGTTCTTCTGTGTATTCTTGCCACCTCTTCTTAATATCTTCTGCTTCTGTTAGGTCCATACCAATTTTGTCTTTTACTGAGCCCATCTTTGCATGAAATGTTCCCTTGGTATCTCTAATTTTCCTGAAGATATCACTAGTCTTTCCCATTCTGTTGTTTCCCTGTATTTCTTTGCATTGATTCTGAGGAAAGCTTTCTTATCTCTTCGTGCTATTCTTTGGAACTCGGCATTCAGATGCTTACATCTTTCCTTTTCTCCCTGACTTTTTGCTTCTCTTCTTTTCACAGCTATTTGTAAGGCCTCCTCAGACAGCAATTTTGGGTTTTGTGGGGTTTTTTTGCATTTCTTTTCCATGGGGATGGTCTTGATCCCTGTCTCTTGACTTTGGCTCCGTACCTTCATTCTTTTTGGAGTTATTTCTCCACTGTACAGTGTCATGAACCTCCATCTATAGTTCTTCAGGCACTCTATCTATCAGATCTAGTCCCTTAAATCTATTTCTCACTTCCACTGTATAATCATAAGGGATTTGATTTAGGTCATACGTGAATGGTCTAGTGGTTTTCCCTACTTTCTTCAATTTCAGTCTGAATTTGGCAATAAGGAGTTCATGAGGAGCCACAGTTAGTTCCCAGTCTTTTTTTTTTTTTTTTCTTTTGAGTGTTTAGAGCATCTCCATCTTTGGCTGCAAAGAATATAATCAATCTGATTTCAGTGTTGTCAATCTGGTGATGTCCATGTGTAGAGTCTCCTCTTGTGTTGTTGGAAGAGGGTGTTTGCTATGACCAGTGTGTTCTTTTAGCAAAACTCAGTTAGACTTTGACCTGCTTCGTTTTGTATCCCAAGGCCAAGTTTGCCTGTTACTCCAGGTGTTTCTTGACTTACTACCTTTGCATTCCAGTCCCCTATAATGAGGAGAAGGCAATGGCACCCCACTCCAGTACTCTTGCCTGGAAAATCCCATGGACGGAGGAGCCTGGTAGGCTGCAGTCCATGAGGTCGCTAAGAGTCAGACACGACTGAGTGACTTCACTTTCACTTTTCCCTTTATGCATTGGAGAAGGAAATGGCAACCCACTCCAGTATTCTTGCCTGGAGAATCCTGGACTGGGGAGCCTGGTGGGCTGCCTTCTATGGGGTCGCACAGAGTCGGACATGACTGAAGTGACTTAGCAGCAGCAGCAACCTCTATAACGAAAAGGACATCTTTTTTGGGTGTTAGTTCGGGAAGGTCTTGTAGGTCTTCATAGAACCATTCAACTTGAGCTTCTTCAGCGTTACTGGTTGGGGCATAGACTTGGATTATTGTGATATTGAATGGTTTGCCTTGGAAATGAACAGAGATCATTCTGTCATTTTTGAGATTGCATCCAAGTACTGCATTTCAAAGTCTTTTGTTGACTACTATGGCTACTTCTTTTCTTCTAAGTGATTCCTTCCTACCCACAGTAGTAGATATAATGGTCATCTGAGTTAAATTCACCCATTCCAGTCCATTTTAGTTCTCTGATTCCTAGATTGTTGATATTCACTCTTGCCATCTCCTGTTTGACCGCTTCCAATTTGCCTTGATTCATGGACGTGACATTCCAGGTTCCTATGCAGTATTGCTCTTCATAGCATCGGACCTTGCTTCTATCACCAGTCACATCCACAACTGGGTATTGTTTTGACTTTGGCTCCATCCCTTCATTCTTTTTGGAGTTATTTCTCCACTGATCTCTAGTAGCATGTTGGGCACCTACTGACCTGGGGAGTTCCTCTTTCAGTATCCTATCATTTTGCCTTTTCATACTGTTCATGGGGTTCTCAAGGCAAGAATACTGAAGTGGTTTGCCATTCCCTTTTCCAGTGGACCACATTCTGTCAGACCTCTCCACCATGACCCACCCATCTTGGGTGGCCCCAGGGGCATGGCTTAATTTCACTGAGTTAGACAAGGCTGTGGTCCTAGTGTGATTAGATTGACTAATTTTCTGTGATTATGGTTTAAGTGTCTGCCGTCTGATGCCCTCTTGCAACACCTACCATCTTACTTGGGTTTCTCTTAACTTGGACATTGGGTATCTCTTCATGGCTGCTCCAGCAAAGCGCAGCCTCTGCTCCTTACCTTGGATGAGTGATATCTCCTCACCACCACCCCTCCTAACCTTGAACATGGTATAACTCCTCTAGGCCCTCCTGCGCCCACACAGCCACCCCTCCTTGGACGTGGGGTAGCTCCTCCAGTCCACCGCCCCTGACCTCGGAGGTTGGGTAGCTCCTCTCGGCTATTCCTGCACTGTCGCACCCTGGCACTCTCGGTCGCTGCCCCTGACCTCTGACGTGGGGTAACTCCTCTTGGCCACAGCCCCTCAGGCATTGGGTCCTCCCGGCTTCTGCCCCTGACCTCGGACTTGGGGTAGCTCCTCTTGGCTGCACTATGTGCGCCACGGCAGCCGCCTGTGCTATCCTTATTACGCAGCCCATAAAAATCTAACCACACCATATCTCTAGACCTCACACCTCTTGAGATGGCCCACACTCTTTCTGTAGAGTATGTTTTCCCCAAAGTTGCTCTCACCTTTTGAGACAGATCACATTCTGTCTATGAATGTGAATCTCTCTTAATGAATCCACTGCTTATCTATCACTTTGTTTCTTACTGAAATGAATTCTTTCTGCCATGAGACATAAAGAACCTCAGTTTCATTAAGCCCTGAGACCAGGTGTGTGATCTTGATTAAAATACAGTGGGTTTGGACTTTTCTGGTGGCACTGTGGTTAAGAATCTGCCTGCCAATGCAGGGGACACAGATTCAGTCTCTGATCTGAGAAGATTCCACATGCAGTGGAGAAGCTAGGTCCATGTGCCCCAACTACCTAAGCCCGCATCCTGGAGCTCACACACTGCAACTATTAAGCCTGCATGTTGCAGCTACTGAAGACTGCAGACCTAGAGCCTTTGCACCACAACAAGACAGGACAATGCAATGAGATACCTGCACACAGCAGTGAAGAGTAGCCCCTGATCACCACAACTAGAGAGCCCATGCAAAGCAAAGGAGACCCAGTACAGATGAAAAAAAAAAAAGATCGTGGGTAAGTCCCAATCTGAATTTTGACTAGGTTCAAGTTCTAGCCCATGGGATCCAGTCCTGGCCTGTGGATTCAAGACTCACCTGAATTGTGTGGCTTCAATAAAGCACAAAACATGGAAACAGTGTCAGATTTCATTTTCTTGGGCTCCAAATTCAATATGGATGGTGACAGCAGCCACAAAATTCAATGATGCTTGCTCCTTGGAAGAAAAGCTATGACAAACCTAGACAGTGTATTAAAAAGCAGAGACATCATTTGGCCAACAAATGTCCATATAGTCAAAGTTAGGCTTTTTCCCAGTGTCATGGATGGATGTGAGAGTTGGACCATAAAGAAGGCTCAAAAGTGAAAGTGAAAGTCACTCAGTCCTGTCTGACTCTTTGTGACCCCATGAACTCCAGATGTTCAAGTTGGTTTTAGAAAAGGCAGAGGAACCAGAGGTCAAATTGTCAACATCCGCTGGATCATCAAAAAAGCAAGAGAATTCCAGAAAAACATCTATTTCTGCTTTATTGACTATGCCAAAGCCTTTGACTGTGTGGACGACAATAAACTGTGGAAAATTCTGAAAGAGATGGGAATACCAGACCACCTGACCTGCCTCTTGAGAAATCTGTATGCAGGCCAGGAAGCAACAGTTAGAACTGGACATGGAACAGACTTGTTCCAAATAGGAAAAGGAGTACGTCAAGGCTGTATATTGTCACCCTGCTTATTTAGCTTATATGCACAGTATATCATGAGAAACCCTGGGCTGGAAGAAGCATAAGCTGGAATAAAGTTTGCCGGGAGAAATATCAATAACCTCAGATATGCAGATGACACCACCGTTATGGCAGAAAAAATGAAGAGGAACTAAAAAGCCTCTTGATGAAAATGAAAGAGGAGAGTGAAAAATTTCGCTTAAAGCTCAACATTCAGAAAACTAAGATCATGGCATCTGGTCCGATCACGTCATGGGAAATAGATAGGGAAACAGTGTCAGACTTTATTTTTGGGGGGGCTCCAAAGTCACTGGAGATGGTGATTGGAGCCATGAAATTGAAAGACGCCTACTCCTTGGAAGGAAAGTTATGACCAACCTAGATAGCATATTCAAAATCAGAGACATTACTTTGCCAACAAAGGTCCGTCTAGTCAAGGCTATGGTTTTTCCAGTAGTCATGTGTGGGTGTGAGACTTAGACTGTGAAGAAAGCTGAGTGCTGAAGAGTTGATGCTTTTGAACTGTGGTATTGGAGAAGACTCTTGAGAGTCCCTTGGACTGCAAGGAGATCCAACCAGTCCATTCTGAAGGAGATCAGTCCTGGGTGTTCTTTGGAAGAATTGATGCTAAAGCTGAAACTCCAGTACTTTGGCCACCTCATGCGAAGAGTTGACTCATTGGAAAAGACTGATGGTGGGAGGGATTGTGGGCAGGAGGAGAAGGGGACAACAGAGGATGAGATGGCTGGATGGCATCACTGACTCGATGGACGTAAGTTTGAGTGAACTCCAGGAGTTGGTGATGGACAGGGAGGCCTGGCGTGCTGCAGTTCATGGGGTCACAAAGAGTCAGACAGTACTGAGTGACTGAAGTGAACTGAACTGAAATGAACTCTACAGTCCATGGAATTTTCCAGGCCAGAATACTGAATTGGGTAGCCTTTCCCTTCTCCAGGGGATCTTCCCACCCCAGGGATCAAACCCAAGTCTCCTGCATTGTAGGCTGATTCTTTACTAGCTGAGCCTCAAGGGAAGCCCATGAATACTGGAGTGGGTAGCCTATTCCTTCTTCAGTGGATCTTCCTGACCCATGAATCTAACTGGGGTCTCCTGAATTGCAGTCGGATTCTTTACTGATTGAGCTATCAGTCAAAGAAGCCCAAAGAAGGCTGAGCACTGAAGAACTGATGCTTTCAAACTGTGGCGGTGGAGAAGATTATTTAGAGTGCCTTGGACTGCAAGGAGATCAAACCAGTCAATCCTAAGGGCAATCAATCCTGAATATTTATTGGAAGGACTGATCCTGAAACTGAAGCTCCAATTCTTTGGCCACCTGATGCAAAGTGCCAATACATTGGAAAAGACTCTGTTGCTGGGAAAGATTGAGGGCAAGAGGAGAAAGGGGCAACAAAGGATGAGTTGGTTGGATGGCATCACTGACTCAATGGTCATGGGTTTGAGAAAAATCAGGGAGATAGTGAAAGACAGGGAAGCCCAGCATGCTGCAATTCATGAGGTCTCAAAGTGTCAGACACAACAATCAGACAACAATTCTAAGTACAGTGCTTGAAAATTGTAGAAATTAAATGAAAGATAGTTGAACTAATAAACAAAAAAATCTATATAGACAGGAATCAAAATATTTCATTGAAGTAAAAAAAAAGTATGCTTGATATAAATATTTGCCAAAACTCATAAGTAAAGTCATATTGTGTCTTGTTATTCTGAAATTAATTTAAGTGAATGAGGCAAGGTTAAAAACAATTCATGAAATCCTAAAGAAATTAAAATGGCATAATATTTGCTAGAGTTTATGAACATAATGGCTTTCATGTGTATACATTTTTCAAATTTTATTTGTTCTTTTAAATTTATATTATTATTCAGAGTTCATTGTACCACTTAAATGCATTTTACATATTTTTAGTTGTATGCAAATATGTAAACATCTCTAAAATTTCTCCTATAATAAAAATGCTTACACAAACATAAACATAGTTTATCCAGTGACTTAATTCTAATTTCAACTTCAGCAGTTACAATTATTCCTTTGCATGCGAGCTCAGGCTTCATAGGCAGTGAATTGAAGCAATCAGAATCCTATAATGGAAACTTGTGCACACTCTCTTACACCTATCAAATAATTAGCATAGTTAAGCAATTTAGTGAATTTTCATTCAGTGAATGTTCTTATAAATTTCTAATCTTCTAGTAAACTATTGCTTTCAGGATAGATCACAAATCTATAGTTTCTAGTCAGTCTTTTAATTTTTTTAAATTAGTAGCCAATAATTTCTACCCTCTGTTGTTGTTTTCCTAACATATTTAGAGAGCGTGTAGGGAAACAGAAAAAGGCAAACAGAAAATTTATTTATATACTATATATAAGAATACAAAAGTATTAAATGTTTCTCTAAACCTGAGTTAGATGTATAAACTGACAAGGGTTTGTGGGTAGAAATTTCCATTTTTTTTCAGTCCTTTCTGTCTCATAAGAGTGGTGATTCTCATACTGCTCAACATCTATTTTATTAACTTAACACATAGACCTTACTACCTGAAATGTACTTTCAATCTTCAAGTCTCTTGTATGATTTGAAACATATGTTTATATTAGTATGTAGCATTTACTATTTCAGGCTTCCCTGGGCTCAGTTTGTAAAGAATCTGCCTGCAATGCAGGAGACCCAGGTTCAATCTCTGGGTTGGGAAGATCCTATGGAAAAGGAAATGGTAACCCTCTCCAGTATTCTTGCCTGAAGGATTCCATGGACAGAGAAGGCTGGTGGGCTACACTCCATGGGGTCACAAAGAGCTGGACACAAAGCAAGAGAATTCCAGAAAAATATCTACTTCTGCTTTATTGACTACGCCAAAGGCTTTGACTGTGTGGATCACACCAAACTGTTTAAAATTCTTAAAGGCATGGGAATACCAGACCACCTTACCTGCTTCCTGAGAAATCTGTATGTGGGTCAAGAAGCAACAGTTAGAAATGGATATGGAACAATGGACTGGTTCCAAATTGGGAAAGGAGTATGTCAACGTTCTATATTGTCACTCTGCTTATTTAACTCATGGGAAATCCAGGGCTGGATAAAGCACAAACTTGAATCAAGATTGCCAGGTGAAATATCAATAACCTCAGATATGAAGACACATCCTTTTGGTAGAAACTGAAGAGGAACTAAAGAGTCTCTTGATAAAAATGAAAGAGGAGAGTGAAAAAGCTGGCTTAAAACTCAACATTCAAAAAACTAAGATCTTGGCATCTGGTCTCATCACATCATGGCAAATAAATGGGAAAACAATAGAAACAGTGACAGACTTTATTTTCTTGGGCTCCAAAATCACAGCAAATAGTGACTGCAGCCATGAAATTAAAAGACAGTTGCTCCTTTGGAAATACAAAAAACCTCGAATAGCCAAAGCGATCTTGAGAAAGAAGAATGGAACTGGAGGAATCAACCTACCTGACTTCAGGCTCTACTACAAAGCCACAGTTATCAAGACAGTATGGTACTGGCACAAAGACAGAAATATAGATCAATGGAACAAAATAGAAAGCCCAGAGATAAATCCAGGCACATATGGACACCTTATCTTTGACAAAGGAGGCAAGAATATACAATGGATTAAAGGCAATCTCTTTAACAAGTGGTGCTGGGAAAACTGGTCAACCACTTGTAAAAGAACGAAACTAGAACACTTTCTAACACCATACACAAAAATAAACTCCAAATGGATTAAAGATCTAAACATAAGACCAGAAACTATAAAACTCCTACAGGAGAACATAGGCAAAACACTCTCTGACATACATCACAGCAGGATCCTCTATGACCCACCTCCCAGAATATCGGAAATAAAAGCAAAAATAAACAAATGGGACCTAATTAACCTTAAAAGCTTCTGCACATCAAAGGAAACTATCAGCAAGGTGAAAAAACAGCCTTCAGAATGGGAGAAAATAATAGCAAATGAAGCAACGGACAAACAACTAATCTCAAAAATATACAAGCAACTCCTACAGCTCAACTCCAGAAAAATAAATGACCCAATCAAAAAATGGGCCAAAGAACTAAATAGACATTTCTCCAAAGAAGACATACAGATGGCTAACAAACACATGAAAAGATGCTCAACATCACTCATTATCAGAGAAATGCAAATCAAGACCACTATGAGGTACCATTTCACACCAGTCAGAATGGCTGCCATCCAAAAGTCTACAAATAATAAATGTTGGAGAGGGTGTGGAGAAAAGGGAACCCTCTTACACTGTTGGTGGGAATGCAAACTAGTACAGCCACTATGGAGCACAGTGTGGAGATTCCTTAAAAAACTGGAAATAGAACTGCCTTATGATCCAGCAATCCCACTGCTGGGCATACACACTGAGGAAACCAGAAGGGAAAGAGACACGTGTACCCCAATGTTCATTGCAGCACTGTTTATAATAGCCAGGACATGGAAGCAACCTAGATGTCCATCAGCAGATGAATGGATAAGAAAGCAGTGGTACATATATACAATGGAGTATTACTCAGCCATTAAAAAGAATTCATTTGAATCAGTTCTAATGAGGTGGATGAAACTGGAGCCTATTATACAGAGTGAAGTAAGCCAGAAAGAAAAACACCAATACAGTATACTAACGCATATATATGGAATTTAGAAAGATGATAACAATAACCCTGTATACGAGACAGCAAAAGAGACACTGATGTATGGAACAGTCTTATGGACTCTGTGGGAGAGGGAGAGGGTGGGAAGATTTGGGAGAATGGCATTGAAACATGTAAAATATCATGTATGAAACGAGATGCCAGTCCAGGTTAATGCACGATACTGGATGCTTGGGGCTAGTGCACTGGGACAACCCAGAGGGATGGTATGGGGAGGGAGGAGGGAGGAGGGTTCAGGATGGGGAGCACATGTATACCTGTGATGGATTCATTTTGATCTTTGGCAAAACTAATACAATTATGTAAAGTTTAAAAATAAAATAAAATTAAAAAAAAAAAAAAGACAGTTGCTCCTTTGAAGAAAAATTATGACCAACCTAGACAGCATATTAAAAAGTAGAGACATTACTTTGCCAACAAAGGTCCACCTAGTCAAAGCTGTGGCTTTTCCAAGAGTCATGTATTGATGTGAGAGTTAGACCATAAAGAATGCTGAGCGCCAAAGAATTGATGCTTCTGAACTGTGGTGTTAGAGAAGACTCTTGAGAGTCCCTTGGATTGCAAGGAAATCAAACCAATCAGTCCTAAAGGAAATCAATCCTGAATAATCTTTGAAAGGACTGATTATGAAGCTGAAGCTCCAATACTTTGGCCACCTGATGCAAACAATGGACTCATTGGAAAAACCCTGATGCTGGGAACGACTGAAGGCAGGGGGAGAAGGGGATGATTGAGGAAGAGATGGTTGGATGGCATCACCGACTCAATGGGCATGAGTTTGAGCAAGGACCAGGAGTTGGTGATGGACAGGGACGTTTGGCATGTTGCAATTGATGGGGTTGCAAGAGTTGGACACAACTGAGTGACTGAAATGAACTGATTTACTATTTTAATGTCTTTATGTTTTACTCTCCTGATTAATACTCAGTAGATTTTAAAAGACATTGTGTTATTTATGCTAGTAATAAGATTTTACCTCTGAGATATAGATTTCTATACTTTTTAGAATAAATTATAAAAAATTTTAGGCGTAATGTGGTTAAAAGAATAGAATGCAGTATTTGTGTATAAGCTAGTTAATTTTAGATGTGTTCAGAGTTTTAGACAATAAAGATGATAATGTTTTGTACAAAAGATAAACATGAAGATTGACATGACAAGTAATTTCAGATTTTATTTTTAAAAAGAAAAATTAATGTAATAAATATAATCTGATTATTTTTGCCTCATTTAACCGCACTGGTAAGCTTGATTAAAAATGCACAATTTTAAATATTGTTTCATAGAAGACAAGAGAGACAAACGCAACCAAACGTCATTTTATCCATGTGCTCAGTTGCTATCAGTTCAGTTCAATTCATTTCAGTCGCTCAGTCGTGTCCGACTCTTTGCGACCCCATGAATCGCAGCACGCCAGGCCTCCCTGTCCATCACCAACTCCCAGAGTTCACTCAGACTCACGTCCGTCCAGTCAGTGATGCCGTCCAGCCATCTCATCCTCTGTCATCCCCTTCTCCTCCTGCCCCCAATCCCTCCCAGCATCAGAGTCTTTTCCAATGAGTCAACTCTTCACATGAGGTGGCCAAAGTACTGGAGTTTGAACTTTGGCATCATTCCTTCCAAAGAACACCCAGGGCTGATCTCCTTCAGAATGGACTGGTTGGATCTCCATGCAGTCCAAGGGACTCTCAAGAGTCTTCTCCAAGACCACAGTTCAAAAGCATCAATTCTTCAGCACTCAGCCTTCTTCACAGTCCAACTCTCACATCCATACATGACCACAGGAAAAACCATAGCCTTCAGTTGCTATAGTCATGTCCAAATCTTTGAGACTCCACAGACTGCAGCCTGACAGGCTCCTCTGTTCCTGGAATTTTCCAGGCAAGAATACTGTAGTGGTTCGCCATTTCCTATTCCAATTTTATCCATATATATTGCCAAAATGTAATCCCTCATGGAAACATTTTTTTCTGGGAAGATGCCTTTAGTAATAAGTTTATTGTTTTTTCTAAGTGCTGTAAGCTAGATCCATTATTATATATAATTATAATGTAGTCTCACGTTGTTTTTAGATCAATAGTTTTAAAACAGCAGTCAGTTTTGGACATCAGGTGGGCCCAAGACTTTCAGGAAAGAACTATTAAGAACCACTCCCACCCTTTTATGTTCCAAAGGAGCAAACTGTTTTCATATACGCTAAGAACTAACCACATCCACCCTTCTGATAAGACTCGCTTTTACTCCTCCCTATAGCTACCCTGAGAATCATGGATGACTACTTTGGTGCTAAGCCTATTAACCTCCTTTTATCTGAGAGGTTCATCATTAATAAATGTTCTCTATATTGCAATAGCCTGAATAAAATCAACTCCTCACTGTCCAGTACATATTGATTTTGCAAAGAGAAGGACAAGTTACAGTATAAATAAGAGATATATTCATTTATATAATAAATCTCACAAACTTTCATATATCTGTACACATATGCACACCCAGACACTCCATTTAGGGTAGCTAAATACATGAAGAGATTGAGTAGAAATAGACAATTTCAATTTCTTCAACTAATTATATAATTTTTAAGATGTTCCAACAGAAAAACCCCTTGAAATCAGAATTTTTACCTTTGAATTCACCCAAAACCATTTGCCTTTAAATTGCTAGCATCACAAATAAAGGCAAGGTTCTAATGAATAACCTGAATTACGAGTAACAAAATCAGATACCTCTCTACCTAAAAAGTTACTTTATGTTTTTTATTTCCCTGCTGAAGACATGTAGAAATAAGGCTCAGAGTCTGCACAGTAACAACAGTAACACATTGAAATCATACTGAGGAAATTAATTTCATCCTACTAAAGAGATTAGAGGGAAGACATGTGGGTTTCTCAGTCAACCTTTGTACTCAAACTTTGAATTCCAAAAGAGAAATGTTATGTCTCATACCTTCCTCTCTTCTAGCAACCACAGTATTGGAATTCAAGTTGCTAACTTTCTAAAATTCTCTTTTCAAATAGTGATGGAATAAGATGAAGAAAAGTTGTAATAAAAATATATATAAGGACAAAAATATGTATGTAATGTAGAAGTCTGCACAACTACAACCATCTAGAATAGAAGGGAAAAGGGCTTCAAAAATCCAATAGACTTAAAAATCAATTACTATGTTTTCAATCAATTCAAATTTTTGTTCCCTTAATCATATTTTGAAATTATTTAAATAATTAAATGTTTCTTATAGTTGGCAAAGCAACAATAGTTATAAAGAACAGCAAAACAATAAACAGTACATAGAAATCACTCATAGAGACAAACTTCTTCTGGAAACTATATCACCAAATGAATAGACTATAACAAAAAAATTCCTAATAATTATTGTTTGAAAGTAAATTTAAAAACCTGAGAAATTCATAAAAATTCTTAAATTTCCTCCTTTGGAAAGGAGGACTACCAAATAAGATACAAATATATTCATTTACATTCATCGATGAATATAAGAAAGTCATTTTCTTTTTCCTATTACACTGGACATATATTTACATATTTATTGCAAAGCATTGCACTTACACAGGATTTGACTAACAATAGCCACAGGTGGTATAATCCTTGTAATATTTTTAAAGGACAAGTGGAATACAATATTAAACAATACAATTTTTAAAAAATTTACTAGAAATCTATTAAATACAGTCCGTTGCAGTAATGTAGGGAAGTGTCAAAGCCTCAAGTTAGAATCTTAAGTGACCACTCAGTTATAAGTTGACCCATGGCACTGAGTGCACTTAAAAGTCTATAGAGCAACTATTGTCCTTCACTATATGCAGAAAATCCCTTGAAAGTATGTAACTCTGTTAAAAAAAATCTGTACAGTTAGAGAAGAAAGTTAAAGTTTTATATCCTAAAGCCCCAATATTCATTTGCAGTTGTAGAATGTCCCTTTAGAATGAGAAATAGTAGAGCTGATAAATTGTGACATTTTTCTATCATATTCAAGTAAGTGTTATTAAGATATGTATAAACTTTCCATTAGATATATTACCCAATCGCTACAAATAAGACTAAAGCTTAAACATTTTGTTAGGAAACACTGCAGAGTTTCACAAATAGAACTGAGGAAAGTTCAATTTTATCCATATATATTGCCAAAATGTAATCCCTCATGGAAACATTTTTTTCTGGGAAGATGCCTTTAGTAATAAGTTTATTGTTTTTTCTAAGTGCTGTAAGCTAGATCCATTATTATATATAATTATAATGTAGTCTCACGTTGTTTTTAGATCAATAGTTTTAAAACAGCAGTCAGTTTTGGACATCAGGTGGGCCCAAGACTTTCAGGAAAGAACTATTAAGAACCACTCCCACCCTTTTATGTTCCAAAGGAGCAAACTGTTTTCATATACGCTAAGAACTAACCACATCCACCCTTCTGATAAGACTCGCTTTCTACTCCTCCCTATAGCTACCCTGAGAATCATGGATGACTACTTTGGTGCTAAGCCTATTAACCTCCTTTTATCTGAGAGGTTCATCATTAATAAATGTTCTCTATATTGCAATAGCCTGAATAAAATCAACTCCTCACTGTCCAGTACATATTGATTTTGCAAAGAGAAGGACAAGTTACAGTATAAATAAGAGATATATTCATTTATATAATAAATCTCACAAACTTTCATATATCTGTACACATATGCACACCCAGACACTCCATTTAGGGTAGCTAAATACATGAAGAGATTGAGTAGAAATAGACAATTTCAATTTCTTCAACTAATTATATAATTTTAAGATGTTCCAACAGAAAAACCCTTGAAATCAGAATTTTTACCTTTGAATTCACCCAAAACCATTTGCCTTTAAATTGCTAGCATCACAAATAAAGGCAAGGTTCTAATGAATAACCTGAATTACGAGTAACAAAATCAGATACCTCTCTACCTAAAAAGTTACTTTATGTTTTTTATTTCCCTGCTGAAGACATGTAGAAATAAGGCTCAGAGTCTGCACAGTAACAACAGTAACACATTGAAATCATACTGAGGAAATTAATTTCATCCTACTAAAGAGATTAGAGGGAAGACATGTGGGTTTCTCAGTCAACCTTTGTACTCAAACTTTGAATTCCAAAAGAGAAATGTTATGTCTCATACCTTCCTCTCTTCTAGCAACCACAGTATTGGAATTCAAGTTGCTAACTTTCTAAAATTCTCTTTTCAAATAGTGATGGAATAAGATGAAGAAAAGTTGTAATAAAAATATATATAAGGACAAAAATATGTATGTAATGTAGAAGTCTGCACAACTACAACCATCTAGAATAGAAGGGAAAAGGGCTTCAAAAATCCAATAGACTTAAAAATCAATTACTATGTTTTCAATCAATTCAAATTTTTTGTTCCTTAATCATATTTTGAAATTATTTAAATAATTAAATGTTTCTTATAGTTGGCAAAGCAACAATAGTTATAAAGAACAGCAAAACAATAAACAGTACATAGAAATCACTCATAGAGACAAACTTCTTCTGGAAACTATATCACCAAATGAATAGACTATAACAAAAAATTCCTAATAATTATTGTTTGAAAGTAAATTAAAAACCTGAGAAATTCATAAAAATTCTTAAATTTCCTCCTTTGGAAAGGAGGACTACCAAATAAGATACAAATATATTCATTTACATTCATCGATGAATATAAGAAAGTCATTTTCTTTTTCCTATTACACTGGACATATATTTACATATTTATTGCAAAGCATTGCACTTACACAGGATTTGACTAACAATAGCCACAGGTGGTATAATCCTTGTAATATTTTTAAAGGACAAGTGGAATACAATATTAAACAATACAATTTTTAAAAAATTTACTAGAAATCTATTAAATACAGTCCGTTGCAGTAATGTAGGGAAGTGTCAAAGCCTCAAGTTAGAATCTTAAGTGACCACTCAGTTATAAGTTGACCCATGGCACTGAGTGCACTTAAAAGTCTATAGAGCAACTATTGTCCTTCACTATATGCAGAAAATCCCTTGAAAGTATGTAACTCTGTTAAAAAAAATCTGTACAGTTAGAGAAGAAAGTTAAAGTTTTATATCCTAAAGCCCCAATATTCATTTGCAGTTGTAGAATGTCCCTTTAGAATGAGAAATAGTAGAGCTGATAAATTGTGACATTTTTCTATCATATTCAAGTAAGTGTTATTAAGATATGTATAAACTTTCCATTAGATATATTACCCAATCGCTACAAATAAGACTAAAGCTTAAACATTTTGTTAGGAAACACTGCAGAGTTTCACAAATAGAACTGAGGAAAGTTCAGGAAAAATGTGAGGTTAAAGGATAGCATATACAAATGGCAAGGATTTACGGAATTGGGGAAAGTGAATATAGCTAAACTGTTTGATCGTTTCAGATACGTATTTACCTTAGTGGAATGAAATCACACCTTCAGGATAATCAGATCAGATTCGTCGCTCAGTCGTGTCCGACTCTTTGCGAACCCATGAACTGCAGCACACCAGGCCTCCCTGTTAATCACCAACTCCCGGAGTTCACCCAGACTCACGTCCATCGAGTCAGTGATGCCATCCAGCCATCTCATCCTCTGTCGTCCCCTTCTCCTCCTGCCCCCAATCCCTCCCAGCATCAGAGTCTTTTCGAATGAGTCAACTCTTCACATGAGGTGGCCAAAGTACTGGAGTTTCAGCTTTAGCATCATTCCTTCCAAAGAAATCCCAGGGCTGATCTCCTTCAGAATGGACTGGTTGGATCTCCATGCGGTCCAAGGGACTCTCAAGAGTCTTCTCCAACACCACAGTTCAAAAGCATCAATTCTTCGGCGCTCAGCCTTCTTCATAGTCCAACTCTCACATCCATACATGACCCCAGGAAAAACCATAGCCTTGACTAGACGAACCTTTGTTGGCAAAGTAATGTCTCTGCTTTTGAATATGCTATCTAGGTTGGTCATAACTTTCCTTCCAAGGAGTAAGTGTCTTTTAATTTCATGGCTGCAGTCACCATCTGCAGTGATTTTGGAGCCCAAAAAAATAAAGTCTGACACTGTTTCTACTGTTTCCCCATCTATTCCCCATGAAGTGATGGGACAGGATGCCATGATCTTCGCTTTCTGAATGTTGAGCTTTAAGCCAACTTTTTCACTCTCCACTTTCACTTTCATCAAGAGGCTTTTGAGTCCCTCTTCACTTTCTGCCATAAGGGTGGTGTCATCTGCATATCTGAGGTTATTGAGATTTCTCCCGGCAATCTTGATTCCAGTTTGTGTTTCTTCCAGTCTAGCGTTTCTCATGATGTACTCTGCATAGAAGTTAAATAAACAGGGTGACAATATACAGCCTTGACGTACTACTTTTCCTATTTGGAACCAGTCTGTTGTTTCTTGTCCAGTTCTAATGGTTGCTTCTTGACCTGCATACAGACATTTAAATTTTTTTTCAGTTTTCTCATTTCATATTTCAATGTTAATTGCTTATCCATTTCAAATAAATTATGCTCAATGAAGCATTTTATTTTGATTCAGAGTTTACAGTCTGGCAGTCATTATGTAAAATATGCAAGTCACAGCCTTGTCCTTCAGAAATCCATAAGGGAAAGGATTTCTGAAAGGAAATTTCTAAAGTAAAATATAGATAAAAGCAAACAAGCAAAATTTATGATTTTTGTTAAACACATGCAACTTTCACTTTGTATGGTAATGTGGGGTCATAAAAATGTAAACACTGAAACTATACAAAGCAATTTTAATAATCAGTGGGAAGATTATTATTGTTCCATGACTTTTAATAAATTTTGTTAAAACAATAAAAATTCCTATACTGTTGGTTATAAATACATTATGGAAATGAAAAATAAAACTAGTATTTGTGTTCATGCAAAGTTTCTTCAGTCGTCTCTGACTCTTTGCAACCCTATGAACTGTAGCCCTCCAGGCTCCGTTGTCCATGGGATTTTCCAGGCAAGAATACTGGAGTAAGTTGCCATACCCTCCTCCAAGGGATATTTCCTACCCAGGCATGGAACCCATGTCTCTTAAGTCTCCTGCACTGGCAGGTGGGTTCTTTACCACTACCCAGGCCTGTGAAGCAATACACTGCAATTTAAAACACTGGAAACAAAGAGGCTAAAAATGTTTTATTTCATTATTTTAAAAACTTATCAATAATTGTACAATGATTGCTTTCTTCTTGCAGTATAACTTAAAATACTAAGCCAATATCTTTTCTATGCTTTAGCAAAATGTCATACTTCTTTCTAAGTTTGAATCAGCTACAGATATTTTGTTCTTTGCACTTTAAAAAAATAGAGTTGTAACTAACATAATATTGTGTGAGTTTTTAAGGTGCACATTGTGTTGATTTCCACAATGGCTTTAGCTAACACCTCTATCACATCACCTAATTAGCCTTTGTACTTTCTTAAACAGCATATATGTAGAGGTAATGGATATTTATTTTTACTTGTATTGAATTAAATGCTTTGTTAGTTTCTAGTGTATGGTAAAGTGATTTAATTATATACACACACACACACATATTTCAGATTTTTTTCCATTATTGGTTATTACAAGGTATTGAAGAATTTTCTATGTGATACAGTAAGATGTTACTGTTTAACTATTTTATATACAATAGTGTATATCTTTTAATCCAAACTCCTAATTTATCCCCTCCTTTCCCCACTCCACTTCAGTAATCATAAACTCACTTTCTATATCTGTGAGTCTTTTCTGTTCCATAAGTAAGTTCATTCATATCACTTTTTTAAGATTCCACATAGAAGTGATATCACATGGTATTTATCTTTCTTTGTCTGTCTTACTTCACTTAGTATGATGATTTCTAGGGATTATTTTGTTCTTTTTTATGGTTGAGTAGTATTCTACTGTATGTGTGTATATGCTACATATATAAAGAAGGCAGATCATCTTATTCATTAATCTAGTGATGGATACTTAGGTTGCTTCCGTGTCTTGGCAATTCTAAACAGTGCTTTTTTGAACACTGGCGTGCATACATCTTTTCAAATTAGTCTTTGTATTTTCTGGACATATGTCCAGGAGTAGGATTGCTGGATTATATGGTAGCTCTATTTTTATTTTTTTAAGGAACCTCCACAGTAGTCTCCATAGTGGTCAAACCAATTTACATTCCTAACAAAAATGTAAGAGAGTTCCTTTTTCTTCCCACTCTCTCCAGCATTTATTATTTGTAGACTCTTTTTTTTTTTTGTAGACTTTTTAGTGATGGCCATTCTGACTAGTGTGAAGATGTGATACCTCATTGTAGTTTTGATTTGCACTTCTCAAATCACAGCATCATTGAGCATCTTTTCATGAGCTTGTTGGCCATCTATATGTCCTTTTTGGATAAATGTCTGTATAGCTTTTCTGTCCATTTTTGATTGGGTTGTTTCCTTTTTAAAAAAAATATTGAGATAAATGAACTATTTGTATATTTTAGATATTAATTTTGTTGGTTTCATGATTTGCAAACATTTTCTTCCAGTCTGTAGGATATCATTTTGTCATGTTTATGGTATTCTTTGCTGTGCAAAAGCTTATGAATTTGATTATATCCCATTTGTTTATTTTTGTTTTATTTCTTTTGCACTGGGAGACTGGTCTAAGAAAGCACTGCTGTGATTTATGTCAGAAAATGTTTTTCCTGTGTTCCCTTCTATAGTGTCATCTTATACTTAAGTCTTTCAGCTACTTTGAGTTTACTTTTGTTTATGATGTGAGGGTGTGTTCTAACTTCATTGATTTATATATTGCTGTCCAGTTTTCCCAACTCCATTTGCCTAAGAGACTCTCTTTTCTCCATTGTGTATTCTTAACTCTTTTGTCAAATGTTAATGGACTGTACATGTGCAAGTTTATTTTGGGGCTCTCTACTCTATGGATCCACTGATCCATATATCTGTTTTGTTTTGTTTTTTGCCAATACTGTGCTGTTTTGATTATTGCAGCACTGCATGAAGTCTGAGAGGCTTATAACTCTAGCTTTGTTCTTTTTTCCTCATGATTGCTTTGGCAATTCTGGGTCTTTTGTGGTTCCATATATAATTTGGGGGTTATTTGTTCTAGTTCCATGAAAAATATAATGAGATATCTCTGAGAGATATTCTAATGTGAATTTGTGTTTGGTCATTTCCCTTGTTTTGGTTCATTTTCACTCTCTCACCATAATCATTTTCCTCATTTACACTGAACAGTTTACCTTCACTAGCATATTGAGAGTCTCTTGAATGGTGGCCTTTTCATATTGTTCATGGGGTTCTCAAGGCAAGAATACTGAAGTGGTCTGCCATTCCCTTCTCCAGTGGACCACATTTTGTTAGAAATCTCCACCATGACCTGTCCATCTTGGGTGGCCCTACATGGCATGGCTTAGTTTCATTGAGTTAGACAAGGTTGTGGTCCATGTGATTAGATTGGTTAGCTATCTGTGGTTCTGGTTTCAGTCTGTGAAAGAAGAGAGTGAAAAAGTTGGCTTAAAGCTCAACATTCAGAACACTAAGATCATGGTATCCAGTCCCATCACTTCATGGCAAATAGATGGGGAAACAGTGGAAATAGTGGCTGACTTTATTTTGGGGGGCTCCAAAATCACTGCAGATGGTGACTGTAGCCATGAAATTAAAAGATGCTTGCTCCTCGGAAGGAAAGTTATGACCAACCTAGACAGCATATTAAAAAGCAGATACATTACTTTGCCAAAGGTCCATCTAATCAAGGCTATGGTTTTTCCAGTAGTCATGTATGGATGTGACAGTTGGACTATAATGAAAGCTGAGCACTGAATAATTGATGCTTTTGAAATATGGTGTTGGAGAAGATTCTTGAGAGTCCCTTGGACTGCAAGGAGATCCAACCAGTCCATCCTAGAGGATATCAGTCCTGAGTGTTCATTGGAAGGACTGATACTGAGGCTGAAACTCCAATACTTTGGACACCTGATGCCAAGAGCTGACTCATTTGAAAAGACCCTGATTCTGGGGAAAATTGAGGACAGGAGGAGAAGGGGACGACAGAGGATGAGATGGTTGGATGGCATAACTGACTCAATGAACATGATTTTGTGTAGACTCTGGGAAATGGTGATGGAAAGGGAGGCCTGGTGTGATGTGGTCCATGGGGTTGCAAAGAGTTAGACATGACTGAGCAACTGAACTGAAATGAATGGTGGCAGTGTCAATACTGTCATGGTCAGTTATTTCATCTATATTATAAAGAAATAAAATTTATATTTTTGGGAAGACAAGACAGTTTAAACATAAAAAAATTTCTCTGCCCTTTACACTCCTCTCCCCTCCCACTGTGCATTATGTACCTGTCATATGCATCAACCAAACCTCCTCTATCAGCAGAAATGCCTGCTCACCCATAAAGAGCAACGTTCTCTTAGCATCAACAAGGCAGCTCCTTAAAAGATAACATTCCTACTTGTTCTTGTAAGGAGTCACAATGTTGCTTAGATCTGTACTATTAAAACTGTCAATAATACATCATTTAATGTACAGCTGTCTGTCTCAAAAAACTTGACTTCTAACAGGTGGAATAGTTCTCAGAGTTTTCTGAGGTGCTAGTCCCAGGTTAAAATACTCAAATTTAGATCAAATAAAATTCTCCCCTTCTCTCTTAGAATGACTGATTAATTTCTTGTCAAGAGTATCTTCTTTATTATATACCTAAGTATAATGTTTCTATATAGATATTATTACCTAAATTTTATATATATGTAGCTATGATACCTAGAAACTATTAATATGTTATATATATATATATATGTATATGTATATATATATACACATATACATATATATTTTCCATTTTGTAGTATGTCATGGAAATGTGTCACTGTGAGACAAAGATGCAACACAACTACACACTTTGTTACCTGTGTATAAACTGAGTGATCAGAAATGATGTGTTGGTCATTAATCATGATGCACATGTCTTGTTTACATACAGATTTGTGGACCAAGAACTAGTAGCAAACTGTACACTTTATGCAATTATAGTTAATACTTTTTGGTAAGACCTGCCTCCTGAGAAATCTGTATGCAGGTCAAGAAGCAACAGTTAGAACAGGACATGGAACGACAGACTGGTTCCAAATTGGGAAAGGAGTACATCAAGGTTGTAAATTGTTACCCTGCTTATTTAACTTATATGCAGAGTACCTTACATGAAATGTCTGGCAGGATGAAGCACAAGCTGGAATCAAGATTGCAGGGAGAAATATCAATAACCTCAGATATGCAGATGACACCACTCTTATGGAAGAAAGTGAAGAAGAACTAAAGAGCCTCTTGATGAAAGTAAAAGAGGAGAATGAAAAAGTTGGTGTAAAATTCAACATTAAGAAAACTAAGATCATGGCATCTTGTCCCATTACTTCATGGAAATTAGATGGGGCACAATGGAAACAGTGACAGACTTAATTTTCTTGAGCTCCAAAATCACTGCAGATGGTGACTGCAGCCATAAAATTAAAAGGGGCTTGCTCCTTTGAAGAAAATCTATGACCAACCTAGACAGCATATTAAAAAGCAGAGACATTACTTTGCCAACAAAGATCTGTCTAGTCAACGCTATGGTTTTTCCTGGGGTCATGTATGGATGAGAGAGTTGTGCTATAAAGAAAGCTGAGTGCCAAAGAACTGATGCTTTTGAACCGTCATGTTGCAGAAGACTCTTGAGAGTCTTTTGGACTGCAAGGAGATCCAACCAGTCCATCTTAAAGGAAATCAATCCTGAATATTCATTGGAAGGACTGATGCTGAAACTGAAACTCAATATTTTGGCCACCTGATGCAAAGAACTGACTCATTTGAAAAGACCCTGATCTGGGAAAGATTGAAGGCAGGAGGAGAATGGGACGACAGAGGATGAGATGGTTCGATGGCATCACTGACTGGGTGGACATGAGTTTGGTAAGCTCCAGGAGTTGGTAGGGAAGCCTGGCATGCTACAGTCCATGGGGTCGCAAAGAGTCGGACATGACTGAGTAAGTGAACTGAAGTGAATTGAACTGAAGTTGAAAACTGAACCATGTTGTTGGAGGATGGGTGTTATTTTATTTAAACCCTGGTAGCTTAACTGTGTGCATATCAGAATTATACAATGTGTGGGCCACCTTACTTAAAACCTGTACATCTTTGAGAACATTTATGCTTCATTTTTAAATAGGAGCTTCTTTTATTTAAGATTATTTCCCTTTGTACAGGAAAGGATTAACTCAACAGCCCTGGGTTGTCTGAACTCTGTACATTCACATAAAAGACTGGTTGGTCAGCTCATAGTTACTATTACAAGTGTGTATTTTATGCCTTTGGTCCTAACAGAAAAGTTTGATTAAGTCATTTATTCTAACAATCTGATTTATAATATTTCACTATTTTTGCTCTGGGAGGTTTGAATCTGAGTAGCTAAGGTCAGTCATGCAGGTGCTACATGCCTATGGAACTGACCTCCAATACCAACCCTGGACACCAAAGCCTGGGTGAGCATCCCTGGTTCGCAACACTGTGCATGTGTTGTCACACATTGTTGATGGGAGAATTAAGCATTAATTGCATTAGAAGAGACTTCCATGGTGTCTCAGATGGTAAAGTGTCTGCCTACAATGTGGGAGACCTGGGTTCGATCCCTGAGTCAGGAAGACCCCTGGAGAAGGAAATGGTAACCCACTCCAGTACTCTTGCCTGGAAAATCCCATGGATGGAGGAGCCATGGGAATATTTGGAAAATATTTCCAAAGTCCATGGGGGTCGCAAAGAGTTGGACATTAGAAGAAGACACCTGGAAGCTTGTTCCTAGTTTTTTTCTAGACACTGCCTATATGCCTTTTCTTTTTGATAATTTTAATTTATATTCTTTCGCTGTAAAAAATATTTATAAGCCATTAGTGTAACACCATTTTCTGAGTCTTTCTGGTGAATTATCAAGTTTAAGGGTGGTCTTTGGGGCCCTTGATACATCTGTTTATCTTAAACCTCATGACATGCAATCCTCTTCTTAAACATATTTAAATTTATGTAGAGAAACAAATATTTTTTAAAGAGGAATAAAACAGCCATGATATTTGTCTACATGATGATTTATCAGAGAAATGAAAACAGGTAACAATCAACTGAACAAAATATTTTTTTGGGGGGGTTGTATTTAGAGATATAAATAATAGCAAGCAATGATGTAATTTTAGAAAGGAAGGTAATATTTAAGAAAGTAATATGTGAGCATAAGCTGGATGAACTATGGAGGCATAAGGTACATGAACAATAACTGAAACATCTCTGAGGTGAGGGTATTAAGAAGGCCAGAGTTGCTTAAGAAGATATAGTGAAAAGACTGAGAGAAAATATTTTTACAAAGGTAGCTATAGGCTAATCTATGAAAGGCTTTAGTATGGTACTAAAAAGACTGTTTCATATATATATAAGAAAATTAAAACCTAAATTACATTTTAAATATATGACTGTGGCCACTTATTTGGAATAGACTGAAAGGAGAGAACAGGGTAAAAGTATGAATATTAAAGAAAATTAAGTGAAGATATTAAGCAATATCTTATATGAGTCCATAGCTTGGAGTATGTCAATAGAGATGTATATTTGAAAATATTTACCTTATAAATTAGAATAAAGTGAATGGGATTAGTTTAAAAAGTCTCCAGAATAGTTGTAAAGGGTCATGAATAATAAGAAATGTACTTGCCCAAAATTTAAAAGGTAGAAAAGAGATTTACATGGAGTTTTCCAAATGGTAGGAGAAAATCAGGATTGCATGGAGAAATATGCCCAAGAAATAGGCAAGACCAACTATACAGAATGTTTTAAAATACAAAATATGTTAAAGACTGATACATGGTTATTAACATTAGACTTACACAGAAGTTGGTGGAAGCTTGAAAAGAACTGTTTCAACCAAGTAAGTGCCTGAGATTTGGGTTGAAAATTGAATAATAGAGGAAAAGTTGAGATGGAAAAATAACTTTTAGAATTTTGGTACAATGTAAGCCTATTTTGAACTGTGGAGTTGGAGAAGACTCTTGAGAGTCCCTTGGACTGCAAGGAAATCCAACCAGTACACTCTAAAGGAGATCAGTCCTGGGTGTTCTTTGGAAGAACTGATGCTAAAGCTGAAACTCCAATACTTTGGCCACCTCATGAGAAGAGTTGACTCATTGGCAAAGACTCTGATGCTGGGAAGGATTGGGGGCAGGAGGACAAAGGGACAATAGAAGATGAGATGGCTGGATGGCATCACCGACTTGATAGACATGAGTTTGGGTGAACTCTGGGAGTTGGTGATAGACAGGGAGGCCTGGTGTGCTGCAATTCATGGGGTTGCAAAGAGTTGGACATGACTGAGCAACTGAACTGAACTGAAGGCCAAAGGCTTAGTAGATATACAGAAAATGTGGTCAAAGAAGGTTTTTCTTTATGGACCAGGGAGATCACAATATATTTATATATTAATAATAAAACAGTAATGAAGAAACTCGATATTGCAGGAGAAAGCATGTCCTACTTTATCTTTTAATCACTCTCAACAGATAATCTCTCTTCTCAGCTAAACATTCATTCATTCAATCAACAAATATTTCCTGAGCACCTGCTCTGTGCTAGACCCTGTTCAAGGCACTTAGGATATATCACTGAATAAAACTGCTAAGATCTCTTGGTGCTTTGAGTAATAACAAAACTTAATAAATGGATTAAAATATATTGTTTAAAGGGGGAAACTATATGAATGACAAAAGGAAAAATAAAACCAGGTAATAGAAATCAGAAGTCGGAAGGGGGGGGGGTTTAGATAGTGTGGTTAAATATAGTTTCTAATCAGATCAGATCAGTAGCTCAGTCGTGTCGGACTCTTTGCGACCCCATGAATCGCAGCACACCAGGCCTCCCTGTCCATCACCAACTCCCAGAGTTCACTCAGACTCACCTCCATCCAGTCAGTAATGCCATCCAGCCATCTCACCCTCTGTCGTCCCCTTCACCTCCTGCCCCCAATCCCTCCCAGCACCAGAGTCTTTTCCAATGAGTCAACTCTTCACATGAGGTGGCCAAAGTACTGGAGTTTCAGTTTTAGCATCATTCCTTCCAACGAAATCCCAGGGCTGATCTCCTTCAGAATGGACTGGTTGGATCTCCTTGCAGTCCAAGGGACTCTCAAGAGTCTTCTCCAACACCACAGTTCAAAAGCATCAATTCTTCGGCGCTCAGCCTTCTTCACAGTCCAACTCTCACATCCATACATGACCCCAGGAAAAACCATAGCCTTGACTAGACGAACCTTTGTTGGCAAAGTAATGTCTCTGCTTTTGAATATGCTATCTAGGTTGGTCATAACTTTCCTTCCAAGGAGTAAGTGTCTTTTAATTTCATGGCTGCAGTCACCATCTGCAGTGATTTTGGAGCCCAGAAAAATAAAGTCTTCCACTGTTTCCACTGTTTCCCCATCTATTTCCCATGAAGTGATGGGACCGGATGCCATGATCTTTGTTTTCTCAATGTTGAGCTTTAAGCCAACTTTTTCACTCTCCACTTTCACTTTCATTGAGAGGCTTTTGAGTTCCTCTTCACTTTCTGCCATAAGGGTGGTGCCATCTGCATAGTTTCTAATAAAAGGAACATTTGAGCAAAGACTGAAGAGGTGGAAAAATTAGCCCTGAATATAAGGGCAGATTTCTATTGAATATACTGTATGAGGAAAGTATGCTTAGACTTACTGGAGGAATAGTAAGGAGACAGGGTTCCTGGAGCAGATGAAGAGAGAATACTACAGAGTAGACCACCATAAAAACTCTGATATTTATTCTGCATGACAGAGAATCATTGCAGAAGGAGGACAAGATCAAATTTAGGTATTATAAAGGAATGTTCTGCATGCTGCCGTGGAATCTGGCTCTCTAGAATAAGAACATAAGCAGCAAGAACCAATTAGAGACTATTACAGAAACCCAAGTCATAGATGATGGTGGCTTGCTCTAGGATTAGCACAGTGGAAGGAATAAGAGGTGGTCGTATTTTATGTGTTTTCTAAAAGGGGAACCATTACAGTTTTCTGATGTATTTAACTTAGATTGTACAAGAAATGAGGGATCAAGGATGGCTCTAGTGCTCTTCATCTGTGCCAATGCAAAGCCTGAGTTTTGGTAAAATGAGATCAGGAAGGCTGTGGACAGAAAAGGTTTTCAAGGTGAATGGTCACAATGTAGGTTCTTTTATTTTTAAGGCTGATATAATATAACATCCATTCAAACAGAAACGTTGAGAAAACAGTTGAATATAAGAGTTTAGAGATTTTGAGAAAGATTCAGGCTTGGGAAAATAGCAATATGGAAGAGTATCTTTAATTTCTTGTAACCACTGATTATTGGCATATGACCCTTCTTTTTTCCTGTTATGTAAGGAATGACAAAACCTATTCTTTCTAACATAACTGACATCCCGTTCTCACTCTTCTTTTTAGAACTATTACTATGCCATTTATTTCACTTCTTCCTTTTTTTCCTGCAGAACCCAAGTCTCCTTCATTGCAGGCATATTCTTCACCATCTGAGCCACCAAAGAAGCACTAAATATCTTCAAGTAGAGGTAAAGGTTGGTAAAAGACATCAACTGGACATATAGCTGGTTTCTTGAATACAGTGACAACTACAAAATAAACAAGAAAATGGAGAAATGATGTTCCAGCTACAGTGAAGTTAGGAAAAATGTCATGCTCCCCAATTATGATGTGTGAAGCATACTGAGAAATAATTTGAAACAGAACTTAGAAGAGGAAAGATGCTTAGAGTTAACACATACCTTCTCATAGCTTAAGCAAGGTTTGTGCTTTTTCTTAAAAGCACAAACACTCTTCTTAAAGACTGTTTCCAATGGTAAGGGTTTGTCTTTTGATCAAGAAATGTCCAGTGCATTACAGGATGTTTAGCTTCCTTGGATCCACACACTAAATCATCCTTCCACTGTCACCACCAGGAATGTCTACAAGTATTCCAAGACTCTTCTGGAGAAATGTACTCTGGGCCGCCCGAGTGAATTCTTTTTTAGGGTTATTTGATTTAGGTTCATAAGTAAGCAAGTCAAAATAGGAAATGGCCTTAGTTTCAAGTTTAGGTTTGATGGAACCAAAGGAAAAAGTGTGCAGAATACCACCTTTATTGTAAATAACTTTAGCTACAAATTAAGTGAGATTACAGAGATTGTAGCTTGCTGAAGGAAGATGTAATCACAGAGGGCCCTTATATAAGGTCTTCAGTATAAAACATAGCAACAAAAATGGAAAAACAATGATATAATATATAAAATATTACTAATTATTATTTATGAATGTTAGTATTTATAGGGCACTTAAACTTCTCCATAATTTCATGTTCCTAAAATTCCACAGCATGTATTTGTCCTTTACAAAAGGAAAGTCAAACTATCACTAAAAATAAAAACAAATCTAGCAAACTAACTTGTAAATTTAATGATAAAATATCTGTCTTTCAGAAGCAATCACAACTACAATTTTCATTGTTTGCAATATACTGATTGAAAGTTTTTGTATTAAAAAATAAAGCATACTTTAGCCGTAATAACAACAAAAAAAGTAAGAATTGTCACATGAAGTAAGTCATCTAAAATAAGGATTGAATAAATGTGTTATTGAAAATGATTATCTGATAATAATGAATAAAATGACTGAATGTTCAGTTGCTCTTTTGATAGAATGTAAGATGTCCTTTTCATTATAGGGGACTGGAATGCAAAAGTAGGAAGTCAAGAAACACCTGCAGTAACAGGCAAATTTGGCCTTGGAATACAGAATGAAGCAGGGCAAAGACTAATAGAGTTTTGCCAAGAAAATGCACTGGTCATAGCAAACACCCTCTTCCAACAACATAAGAGAAGACTCTACACATGGACATCACCAGATGGTCAACACCAAAATCAGATTGATTATATTCTTTGCAGCCAAAGATGAACAAGCTCTATACAGTCAACAAAAACAAGACCAGGAGCTGACTGTGGCTCAGATCATGAACTCCTATTGCCAAATTCAGACTTAAGTTGAAGAAAGTAGGAAAAACCACTAGACCATTCAGGTATGACCTAAATCAAATCCCTTATGATTATACAGTAGAAGTGAGAAATAGATTTAAGGGACTAGATCTGATAGATAGAGTGCCTGAAGAACTATGGACGGAGGTTCATGACATTGTACAGGAGACAGGGATCAAGAGCATCCCCATGGAAAAGAAATGCAAAAAAGAAAAATGGCTGTCTGGGGAGGCCTTACAAAGAGCTGTGAAAAGAAGAGAAGTGAAAAGCAAAGTAGAAAAGGAAAGATATAAACAACTGAATGCAGATTTCCAAAGAATAGCAAGAAGAGATAAGAAAGCCTTCCTCAGTAATCAATGCAAAGACAAAGAGAAAAAAAACACAATGGGAAAGACTAGAGATCTCCTCTAGAAAATTAGAGATACCAAGGGAATATTTCATGCAAAGATGGGCTCGATAAAGGACAAAAATGGTATGGACCTAACAGAAGCAGAAGATATTAAGAAGACATGGCAAGAATACACAGAAGAACTGTACAAAAAAGTTCTTCACGACCCAGATAATCACGGTGGTGTGATCACTCATCTAAAGCCAGACATCCTGGAATGTGAAGTCAAGTGGGCCTTAGAAAGCATCACTAGGAACAAAGCTAGTGGAGGTGATGGAAATCCAGTGGAGCTATTTCAAATCCTGAAAGATGATGCTGTGAAAGTGCTGCACTCAATGTGCCAGCAAATTTGGAAAACTCAGCAGTGGCCACAGGACTGGATACCTAGGTCAGTTTTCATTAAAATCCCAAAGAAAGGCAATGTCAAAGAGTGCTCAAACTACTGCACAATTGCACTCATCTCACACGCTAGTAAAGTAATGCTCAAAATTATCCAAGTCAGGCTTCAGCAATACTTCAACCGTGAACTTCCTGATGTTCAAGCTGGTTTTAGAAAAGGCAAAGGAACCAGAGATCAAATTGCCAACATCTGCTGGATCATGGAAAAGGCAAGAGAGTTCCAGAAAAACATCTATTTCTGCTTTATTGACTACGCCAAAGCCTTTGACTGTGTGGATCACAATAAACTGTGGAAAATTCTGAAAGAGATGGGAATACCAGACCACTTGACTTGCCTCTTGAGAAACCTATATGCAGGTAGGAATCAACAGTTAGAACTGGACATGAAACAACAGACTGATTCCAAATAGGAAAAGGATTATGTCAAGGCTGTATATTGTCACCCTGCTTATTTAACTTATATACAGAGTACCTCATGAGAAGCACTGGGCTGGAAGAAGCACAAGCTGCAATCAAGATTGCCGGGAGAAATATCAATAACCTCAGATATGCAGATGACACCACCCTTATGGCAGAAAGTGAAGAGGCACTAAAAAGCCTCTTGAAGAAAGTGAAAGCGGAGAGTGCAAAAGTTGGCTTAAAGCTCAACATTCAGAAAACGAAGATCATGGCATCCAGTCCCATCACTTCATGGGAAATAGATGGGGAAACAGTGTCAGACTTTATTTTTTGGGGCTCTAAAATCACTGCAGATGGTGACTGCAGCCATGAAATTAAAAGACGCTTACTCTTTGGAAGGAAAGTTACGACCAACCTAGATAGCATATTCAAAAGCAGAGACATTACTTTGCCAACAAAGGTTCGTCTAGTCAAGGCTATGGTTTTTTCCTGTGGTCATGTATGGATGTGAGAGTTGGACTGTGAAGAAGGATGAGCGCCGAAGAATTGATGCTTTTGAACTGTGGTGTTGGAGAAGACTCTTAAGAGTCCCTTGGACTGCAAGGAGATCCAATCAATCCATTCTTAAGGAGATCAGCCCTGGGATTTCTTTGGAAGGAATGATGCTAAAACTGAAACTCCAGTACTTTGGCCACCTCATGTGAAGAGTTGACTCATTGGAAAAGACTCTGATGCTGGGAGGGATTGGGGGCAGGAGGAGAAGGGGATGACAGGATGAGATGGATGGCATCACTGACTGGATGGATGTGAGTCTGAGTGAACTCTGGGAGTTGGTGATGGACAGGGAGGCCTGGTGTGCTGCGATTCATGGGCTCGCAAAGAGTAGGACACGACTGAGCGACTGAACTGAACTGAAAACAGTTTTAATTAAAACTGGTCTTGACACAGAAATACTATGAAAATTAAGTCAAGTGATACTGTAATAAAATTAAAAATATTTCAAAAATCCTTTTAATTTTAATCATATCCTATTACAAGTAACATATTTTTCTACGTGTTAGGGAAGTACCAGAAATTATGTTTAATGGCATTGATAAGCAATAAGAAATAAGTCAATGGATTTACCAGTCTTATTTGTATTAATCATATAATTTATAAATGGTAATACTCAGTATATTTCAGAAAAAGTATATTTATGGCAAATATTTTATATGTTGATTTTTAACAAAATTGTTAACCAAAATTTGTTTTAATGAATAAAGTTATTGTATCAGGGACAACAAATTTACCTTTATCTTTCTAGGCTCTTCTGGCTGGTATAAAAATTGACAGAAAGTAGATTAACAGGAGAAAAATCAAACAAAAGTTTAACAACATGTACACATGGAAGAGAGCCAGAAAAACTGTGTAACTTGCCAAAATGACTGAAGCTCTCACCTTAAATATCATCTACAGCTAAAGACAAGACATGTTATGAGTAGTGGTTTAGAACCTCAAAGGGGAGGAAGGCAATTAATAAGGAGATGGAAAAGCAAATGTTTGGTAAGCAAATGTTTGTTGGGCCAAGCAGAGACAATGGGACACAGAATGGAATTTTAAGACTTTGCAAGGTTCCTCCCTTTCTAGACTTCCCTGGTGGCTCAGAAGGTAAAGCGTCTGCCTACAGTGCTGGAGACCTGGGTTTAATCCCTGGATTGGGAAGGTCTCCTGGAGAAGGAAATGGCAACCCACTCCAGTATTCTTGCTTGGAAAATCCCATGGATGGAGGAGCCTTGTAGGCTACAGTCCACCAGGTCCCAAAGAGTCGGACATGACTGAATATCTTCACTTCACTTCCCTTTGTACACATCTAGTTCATACTACAGCTATCTACGGTGATGGCTACCTTCCATCCACTTCCATTGGAACAAGTCTTCAAACTACACCCTTTTTAGGCAGTTAGGAGGAAGGTCAGAGATTCTTTCTGATTCTTTTGGACCTCAAAAATAATCAGTTTTAATTAATTAGCATGTCAAAGAGACATATTCTGAGTGTCAAATTCTGTGTCTCTACATCAGAATAAAAACATCATTTCAGTCTACATGAAATCTAATTTAACTCCTTTTTTTGTGGGCTTCCCTGGTGGCTCAGACAGTAAAGAAATCTGTCTGCAATGTGGGAGGCCTGGGTTTGATCCTGGGGTTGGGAAGATCCCCTGGAGAATGCAATGGCAACCCACTCCAGTATTCTTGCCTGAAGAATCCCATGGACAGAGGATCCTGGTGGCTACAGTCCATGGGATTACAAAAGAGTTGGACACGAATGAGCAATTAACACTGAGAAATCAATGAGACCATATTTACAGAACTTAAGCATACAATAAAGAAAATGACTGAGAAACTGGTGAATGCAGGTATGACAAGATTATCAGTGTACTGACATTTCATTTTTATCACAGTTTTAAAACCATTTTATAAGGTTAAGGATCTGCAATAAGCTAAAAGAAAAGAAAAGAAAGAGACAGCCGGAGACAATGTTGTTTACTGAAATCAGAGAGATAATATGTCTTTTAATTGTTGCTGTTTGGTCACTAAGTCATGTCCAACTCTTTGCAACCCCATGGACCGCAGCATTCCAGGCTTCCCTGTCCTTCACTATCTCCCACAGTTTGCTCAAACTCATGTCCATTTTAATCTCAGCACCATGAAATGAGTTGAGAGTTCCCATATCCATTGTCATTCACAAGTTGAGAAGACATCTGTCAACAACAGTGCCTGCCCTTAGAGTTTATCTCCTCTGTGAAACTTCAAGAATATTTTATGGAATATTTAAGAGATCAAATATCCCTTTCTTTATTTCTGTTACCGTTTCCATATTTTTAGTTTTACTCTTCCATTTTACTGCAGATTGTCATTTCAGGATACCTGATATAGCTGAGGAAACATGCACTAATCTACCAGTACTTTTCTCCTCTGTATAAAGGTCAATAGAATAACAATTACATTATCAGAGGTGAGTTTATAGGGAACATAACCACCCAGCTTAGCATCCAAACCAAGACACATATGGGACTTCACTACAGTAGGCATAAATTGACTTTTATCAGAAAACTAAGATGTGTCTTCACTATATTTATAGGGCATTAAAAAAAAAAAAAACTATACAGCAATTACATAGTTTCTTGCTTCAATGTGTCATGAAAAACTCCAACTGGCTTGAATCCCAAGGGTTGAGCAACAACCCCAAAATAGGCTTTACATTTAGTTGTAAATACAAAATCTACAAGACAGGATATTTGAGTATATATCCTAGAACAGGAAAAATAATTCTTTCCCTCTAGGTTACACTGAATGTAGGTTAATAATTGTGATACATATAGGTTATATTGGGCTTCCCAGGTAGCTCATTGGATAAAGAATCTGCCTGCAATGAAAGAGACACAGGAGGTGCATGTTCAATCCCTGGGTTGCGAAGATCCCAAGAGAAGAACATGGCAACCCACTTCACTATTCTTGTCTGGAGAATTGCCATGGACAAAAGAGCCTGGAGGGCTATAGTCCATGGGGTCGCAAAGAGTTGGGCACGACCAAAGCAAATTCTCCCCACTCCAGTACTCTTGCCTGGAAAATCCCATGGATGGAGAAGCCTGGTAGGCTGCAGTCCATGGGGTCGCTAAGAGTTGGACACAGAGGAAAAAGCAAGAGAGTTCCAGAAAAACATCTATTTCTGCTTTATTGACTATGCCAAAGCCTTTGACTGTGTGGATCACAATAAACTGTGGAAAATTCTGAAAGAGATGGGAATACCAGACCACTTGACCTGCCTCTTGAGAAATCTGTATGCAAGTCAGGAAGCAACAGTTAGAACTGGACATGGAACAACAGACCGGTTCCAAATAGGAAAAGGAGTACGTCAAGGCTGTATATTGTCACCCTGCTTATTTAACTTCTATGCAGAGTACGTCATGATAAACGCTGGGCTGGGAGAAGCACAAGCCGGAATCAAGATTGCCCGGAGAAATATCAATAACCTCAGGTATGCAGATGACACCACCCTTATGGCAGAAAGTGAAGAGGAACTAAAAAGCCTCTTGATGAAGGTGAAAGTGGAGAGTGAAAAAATTGGCTTAAAGCTCAACATTCAGAAAACTGAGATCATGGCATCCAGTCCCATCACTTCATGGGAAATAGATGGGGAAACAGTGGAAACAGTGTCAGACTTTATTTTTGGGGGCTCCAAAATCACTGCAGATGGTGACTGCAGCCATAAAATTAAAAGACACTTACTCCTTGGAAGGAAAGTTATGACCAACCTAGATAGCATATTCAAAAGCAGAGATATTACTTTGCCAACAAAGGTTTGTCTAGTCAAGGCTATGGTTTTTTCCTGTGGTCATGTATGGATATGAGAGTTGGACTGTGAAGAAGGCTGAGTGCCGAAGAATTGATGCTTTTGAACTGTGGTGTTGGAGAAGACTCTTAAGAGTCCCTTGGACTGCAAGGAGATCCAACCAGTCCATTCTGAAGGAGATCAGCCCTGGGATTTCTTTGGAAGGAATGATGCTAAAGCTGAAACTCCAGTACTTTGGCCACCTCATGCGAAGAGTTGACACATTCGAAAACTCTGATGCCGGGAGGGATTGGGGGCAGGAGGAGAAGGGGACGACAGAGGATGAGATGGCTGGATGGCATCACTGACTGGATGGACGTGAGTCTGAGTGAACTCTGGGAGTTGGTGATGGACAGGGAGGCTTGGCGTGCTGGGATTCTTGGGGTCGCAAAGAGTCGGAGAAGGCAATGGCACCCCACTCCAGTACTCTTGCCTGGAAATTCCCATGGACGGAGGAGCCTGGTAGGCTCCAGTCCATGGGGTCGCTAAGAGTGGGGCACAACTGAGCGACTTCACTTTCACTTTTCACTTTCATGCATTGGAGAGGAAAATGGAAACCCACTCCAGTATTCTTGCCTGGAGAATTCCAGGGACAGAGGAACCTAGTGGGCTGCCGTCTATGGGGTCGCACAGAGTTGTTCACGACTGAAGCGACTTAGCAGCAGCAAAGAGTCGGACACGACTGAGCGACTGAACGGAACTGAACTGAACTGATAGACTTCACTTTCACTTTTCGCTTTCATGCATTGGAGAAGGAAATGGCAACCCACTCCACTTTTCATACCTGGAGAATCCCAGGGACGGAGGAGCCCGGTGGGTCACCGTCTATGGGGTCGCACAGAATCGGACACGACTGAAGTTACTTTGCAGCAGCAGCAGCAAAGCAACTTAGCACATAGATTATATTATATAGAATACATGAACCATAAACTGTTCATTATTGAACACAGGTGAGCATATTACATTGAGATGTTCTGCAAAAGAATGAACTTATTCAATAGTTTTGTGATGGACAGTACTGCCCTTTTTATTATTGTAAATGCACAGAAGTATGGCCATACACCTGGAACCCCAGAGTTGAAATAAAAATTATTTTAAGCTGAAGACATTTGAAATTTAATAGATGAATAAAAAGCCTTCTCAGAATTTCTTTCTTTGACTAAAAGTAGCAACTTCTGGGAAATGAGTGATTTTACAAGGAAAACAATATATTTGGGAATGCTCTGCTACAGAAGCCCACGAGTCATATGCCCAATAAAATATTTGCCCTAAATATAACCCCAGAAACCCAATTCATGGATCTCAATGTCACTTTTCCCTTCCTAAGTGACGTTTTGAGGCATGGCAATTGGACTTTCTCCAAATTCTACCATCTCAAGGAGATAAATATATTTTGGTACTGATACATATTGTTTTCACCTGGGTTGAAGCTTTTCCTTGCAGGAGAGTAATGGCTTTATCAGTAGGTAAATGGCTATTGTAAAAAATAATTCCTGTTTGGGGGATATTTTCTGGTTTGCTAGTGATTGAGGCACCCACTTTACTGCACAATTAATTAAATCCATTTGTGATATTTGACCAGTAATAAAGCATTCTCACTGCACTTATCATCCCCAATCTTTAGGAGTGGTAGAAAAGTCTAATGGTACTGTTGCTGCTGCTGCTAAGTCGCTTGAGTCATGTCTAACTCTGTGTGACCCCATACCAGGCTCCCCCATCCGTGGGATTCTCCAGGCAAGAGTATTGGAGTGGGTTGCCATTGACTTCTCTGCTAATGGTACCATCAAAACTCTATTGGTGAAATCAATTACATAAAAAAAAAAAAAACTGTAAAAACACAAACACATGGAGGCTAAAAATATGCTTCTAAATAACCAGTGGATCATTGAAGAAATCAAAAAGGAAATTTAAAAAAATACCTAGAAACAAATGACAATGAAAACATGATGACCCAAAACTATGGTATGCAACAAAAGCAGTTCTAATAGGGAAGTTTATAGAAATACAATCTCACCTCAAGAAACAAGAAAAATCTTAAATAAACAACCTTACCTTACACCTAAAACAACTAGAGAAAGAACAAACAAAGCTCAAAGTTAGCTGAAGTTAAAAAAAAAAATCATAAAGATCAGAGTAGAAATATATGAAATAGAAATGAAGCAAACAATGGCATAGATCGATGAAACTAAAAGCTGGATCTTTGAGAAGATAAATAAAATTGATAAACAGACTCATCAAGAAAAAATGGGAGAGGACTCAAATCAATAAAATTAGAAATGAAAAAGGAGAAGTTACAACTGACACCAGAGAAACACAAAGGATCATAAAAGACTACTGCAAGCAACTATAAGCCAAAAAAAAAAAAAAAAAAAGAAGAAGAAGAAGAACAAAACAACAACAACCACCTGGAAGAAATGGATAAATTTTTAGAAAGATATAACATTCCAATACTGATCCAGAAAGAAATGGAAAATATGAACAGATCAATCACAAGCAATGAAATTGACACTGTGATTAAAAATCTTCTAACAAAGAAAATTCCAGAATCAGGTGGCTTCACAGGCAAATTCTGCCAAATATTTTGAGAAGAGCTAATATCTATCCTCAAACTCTTCCAAAAAACTGCAGAGGAAGGAATATATCCAAGTTTATTCTACAAGGCAACAATCACTCTGATACCAAACCAGACAAAGATATCACAAAAAAGAAAATTACAGGTCAATATCACTGATGAACAAAGATGCTGAAATCCTTAACAAAATACTAGCAAACAGAACCCAATAACACATCAATAGGATCATACACCATGATCAAGTAGGATTTATTCCAGGGACGTAAGGATTTTTAATATATGCAAACCAATGATGTACCATATTAAAAATTTGAAGAATAAAAGCTGTATCAACTCTATAGATATAGAAAAAAGCTTTTGACAGAATTCAACACCCATTCATGACAAAAAAAAAAATAGTGGGCATAGAAGGAACCTACCTCAACATAATAAAGGCCATATACAACAAACTCATAGAAAACATAATTCTCAATGATGAAAAAACAAAAGCATTGCCTCTAAGATTGGGAGGAAGACAAAGATGTTTACTTTCTCCACTTTTATTCAACACAGTTTTGGAAGTTGTAGCCACAGCAATCATAGAATAAAAAGAAAGAAACGGAATCCAAATTGGAAAAGAAGTAGAACTGTCACTGCATGTGACCAGATGTATGGAAAATCTTAATATATAGAAAATCTTAGAAAATCCTAAGAATGACACCAGAAAACTACTAGAGCTCATCAATGAAGTTGATAAAGCTGCAGGATACAAAATTGATACACAGAAATCTCTTCCATTCCTATATAATAATAACAGAATATCAGAAAGAGAAATTAAAGAAGCAATCACATTTACCACTGCAACAAAAAGAATAAAAATACTTAGGACCAACCTAGGTATTAGACCTAGGAAACAAAATACCTATACTGAGAAAATTATAAGATACTCATGAAAGAAATAAAAGATGACACAAACAGATGGAGAAATGTATCATGTTCTTGGATTGGAAGAATCAATATTGTGAAAATGAATCTACAGATTCAATGCAATCCATATCAAACTACCAAGGGCATTTTTTCACAGAATTAGAACAAAATAAATCTTAACAATTTCTATGGAAACACAAAAGACCCCAAATAGCCAAAGCAATCTTGGGAAAGAAAAACAGAGCTGAAGGAATTAGGTTTCCTGACTCCTCTTTAAGAATTTTCCACAGTTTGTGGTGAACCACACAGTCAAAGGCTTTGGCAGTGAATAAGCAGATATAGATGTTTTTCTGGAACTCTCTTCCTTTTTCAACAATCCAGTGGATGTTGGCAATTGATCTCTGGTTCCTCTGCCTTTTCTAAAACAGCTTGAACATCTGGAAGTTCATGGTTCATGTACTGTTGAAGCCTGGCTTGGAGAATTTTGAGCATTACGTTACTAGCCTGTGAGAGGAGTGCAATTGTGCAGTAGTTTGAGCAATCTTTGGCATTGCCTTTCTTTGGGATTGGAATGAAAACTGATCTTTCCAGTCCTGTGGCTACTGCTGAGTTTTCCAAATTTGCTGGCGTATGAGTGTAGCATTTTCACAGAATCATCTTTTAGTATTTTAAATAGTTCAACTGGAATTCCATCACCTCCACTTGCTTTGTTCATAGTGATGCTTCCTAAGGCCCATTTGACTTTGCATTCCACGATGTCTGGCTCTAGGTGAGGTATCATACAATCATGATTATCTGGGTCATGAAGATCTTTTTTGTATAGTTCTTCTGTGTATTCTTGCCACCTCTTCTTAATATCTTCTGCTTCTAATATCTGTTAGGACCTAATATCTGTTAGGTCCATACCATTTCTGTCCTTTATTGAGCCCATCTTTTCATGAAATGTTCCCTTGATATCTCTGATTTTCTTGAAGAGATCTCTAGTCTTTCCAATTCCATTGTTTTCCTTTATTTCTTTGTCCTGATCACTGAGGAAGGCTTTCTTGTCCCTCCTTGCTATTCTTTGGAACTCTGGATTCAAATGGGTATGTCTTTCCTTTTCTCCTTTGCTTTTCACCTCTCTTCTTTTCACAGCTATTTGTAAGCCTTCCTCAGACAGCCATTCTGTTTTCTTGCATTTCTATTTCTTGGGGATAGTCTTGATCCCTGTCTCCTAAAGCAATTATACTCTAATAAAAAATTAAATTAAAAATTGATTGATAAAACTCTCAAGAGGCTTTTCACATTTCATAGCTAAAAGCTTCTTGGTGCTTGTTTATCTTATTCTAGTCTTTTTGGTAAATATCAGTTGTCTCCTTTTGAAATAATTACTGGGCTGCCTATGCACTTTGATGAAGACATATATGAACCATCATTGAGTTCACTTCAGTCTCTCAGTCGTGTCTGACTTATTGTGACACCACAGACTGCAGCATGTCAGGCTTCCCTGTCCATCATCAACTATTACATTATTGCTAAGGACTTATCAAAGCACTGAAGGAAAATAAAAAATTTAGTAACTAACTCATTTCACAGCAAGCTCTCAGGAGAGATGAAGTCCTTAAGGACCATGGGTTATGGCCTGGAGATTTTGTCTATTGCAAAAGACATAGATAAAATATTCTTTACAACCACAGCAGAGAAACAGCTCCAAAAAGGATGAAGAGCCTGGGCAAAAGCAGAATCGTGGATCAGTTGTGCATGTGTCTGGTGATGGAAGTAACGTTCAAGGTTGTAAAGAACAATATTGCATAGGAGCCTGGAATGTTAGGTCCATGAATCAAGACAAATTGGACATGGTCAAGCAGGGAATTGCAAGAGTGGACATTGAGATTTTAGGAATCAGTGAAGTAAAACAGGCAGGAATGGGTGAATTTAATTCAGATGCCCATTACATCTTCTAAGTCCTTACAAGAAATGGAGTAGCCATCATAGTCAACAAAAGAGTCTGAAATGCAGTTCTTAGGTGCAATCTCAAAAAAGGACAGAATGATCTCAGTTCATTTCTATGTCAAACCATTCAGTATCACAGTAGTCCAAGTCTATGTCCCAACCTTTAATGCTGAAGAAGCTGAAGTTGAATGATTCTATGAAGATCTAGAAGACCTCCAAGAACTAACACCAAAAAAGATGTCCTTTTCATCATAGGGGACTGGAATGCAAAAGTGGGAAGTCAAGAAATATTGGGAATAGCAGGCAAGTTTGGCCTTGGAGAATTAAATTAAGGACGACAAAGGCTAACAGAGTTTTGCCAAGAGAACACACTGCTCATAGCAAACACCCTCTTTCAACAATACAAGGCACAACTCTACACATGGACATCATCAGATGGTCAATATCAAAATCAGATATATAATGTTCTTTGCACCTGAAGATGGAGAAGCTCTATATAGTCACCAAAACAAGACCGGGAGCTGACTGTGGATCAGATCATTTCCTTATTGCAAAATTCAGGCTTAAATTGAAGAAAGAAGGGAAAATCACTAGGCTATTCAGGCACGACTTAAATAAAATCCCTTATGATTATACACTGGAGGTAAGTAATAGACACAAAGGATTAGATCTGATAGACAGAGTGACTGAAGAACTATGGATGGAGATTTGTAATATTGTATAGGAGGTGGTGACTAAAATCATCCACAAAAAAAGTAATTCAAGAAGGTAAAGTGGTTGTCTGAGAAGCCTTTACAAATAGCTGAGAAAAGAAGAGAAGCAAAAGGCAAAGGAGAAATGGAAAGAAAGATATACCCAACTGATTGCAGAGTTCCAGAGAATAGAAGGGACAGATATGGGAGCCTTCTTAAGTGAGCAATGGAAAGAAACAGAGGAAAACGATAGAATGGGGAAGAGTAGATATCTCTTGAAGAAAATTGGAGATACCAAGGGAATATTTCATGCAAAAAAATGGGCATAATAAAGGACGGAAACGTCAGGGACCTAAAAGAAGATGTGCAAGGATACACAGAACTATGCAAAAAATGTCTTAATGATCCAGATAACCATGATGGTGTGGTCAGACCTCCTGGGGTGTGAACTCAAGAGTGGGCCTTAGGAAGTATAACTATGAACTAGTGGAGGTGATGGAATACCAGCTGAGCTTTTTCAAACCTTAAAAGATGTGATGTTAAAGTCCTGTACTCATTATGCCAGCAAATTTGTAAAACTCAGCAGTGGCCACAGTGCTAGAAAAGGTCAGTTTTCATTCCAATCCCAAAGTAAAGCAATATCAAGGAATGATCAAATTACCATCCAATTGCACTCATTTCACATGCCAGCAAGACTATGCTCAAAATCCTTCAAGCTAGGCTTCAGCATACGTGAACCAAGAACCTCCAGATGTAAAATCTGGGTTTAGAAAAGGAAGGGGAACCAGAGATCAAATTCCCAACATCTGCTGGATCAAAGGAAAAGCAGGGGAATCCCAGTAAAACATCTACGCCTGTTGCATTGAATATGATAAAGCCATTAACTGTGTTAATCACAACAAACTGTGGGAAATTATTTAAGAAATGGAATACCAGACCACCTTACCTGTCTCCCGAGAAATCTGTATGCAGAACACTAAGCAACAGTTAGAAACAATCTTGGAACAATGGACTGGTTCCTTATTGGGAAAGGAGTACAGCAAGGCTATATATCATCTCCCTGATTACTTAACTTATATGTAGAATATATCATGCAAAATGCTGGGCTGGATATCTCACAAGCTAGAATCAAGATTGCCAGAGTAATACCATCAACCTCCAATATGCAGATGATGCCACTTTAATAGCAGAAAGCAAAGAGGACTTAAATAATCTCTTGAAGGTGAAAGGGGAGGGCAAAAAAGCTGGCTTAAAACTCAACATTAAAAAAAAAAACAAAGATCATGGCATCCAATCCCATTACTTCATGGGAAACAGATGAGGAAAAGGTGGAAATAGTGACAAATTTTATTTTCTTGGGCTCCAAAATCGCTGTGGATGGTCACTGTAGCCACGAAATTAAAGATGCTTGCTCCTTGGAAGAAAAGCTATGCCAAAACTAGACAGTGTATTTAAAAGCAGAGACATCACTTTGCTGACAATGGTCTGTATAGTCAAAGCTGTGGCCTTTCCGGTAAGCATGTATGGATGTGAGAATGGGACCATAAAGAAGGCTGAGCACTGAGGAATTGATGCTTTTGAACTGCGGTGCTGGAGAAGACTCTTGAGAGTCCCTTGGACAACAAGGAGATCAAACCAGTCAATCCTAAAGGAAATCAACCCTGAATATTCATTGGAAAGACTGATGCTGAAACTGAAGCTCTGGTACTTTGGCCACCTGATGTGAAGAGTCCACTCATTGGAAAAGACCTTGATGCTGGGAAAGATTGCGGGCAGGAGGAGAAGGGGACAACAGAGGATGAGATGGTTTTATGACATCACTGACTCAATGGACTTGAGTTTGAGAAAACTCCAGGAGACAGTGAAGGACAGGGAAGCCTGGCGTGCTGCATTTCATGGGGTCGCAGAGCCAGACATGACTTAGTTACTGAACAAGAACAACAGCCATATTGGAAAGGGCTATATCAGGTCTTATTTACAAATCTCTGGGCTTCAAAACTTAAAGGAATAAGCTCTTGGTTTCAAATTTATCACCTGAAAAAGGTCTCCTCTTCTGAAGGGACTCAGTTCAGTTCAGTTGCCTAGTCATGTCCGACTCTTTGCGACCCCATGGACTGCAGCATGCCAGGCTTCCCTGTCCATCACTGACTCCCGGAGCTTGCTCAAACTCATGTCCATCAAGTTGGTGATGCCACCCAACCATCTCAATCTCTGTTTTCCCCTTGTCCTCCTGCCTTCAATCCTTCCCAGCATCAGGGTTTTTTCAAATGAGATAGTTCTTCATATTAGGTGGCCAAAGTTTTGCAGTTTCAGTTTCAGCATCAGCCCTTCCAATGAATATTCAGGGTTGAATTCCTTTAGGATTGACTGGTTGGATCTCCTTGCAGTCCAAGGGATTCTCAAGAGAGAGTGGACTACAAGCCCTATCTCTGACATTTGGCTTCAACTAACTAAAACCTGCACTACCAGAACAGGACAGAAAGAAAACTAAGAGAAGTAGACAGCTGACTCAGGATTAAGGACCAGTTCTTTATTCCAATTACTTTGATAACTGCTCACACTTCTGCTAATGAACCAAATATATTTTTTTCTTGGGCTTAATCATATGCAAAATGATTGATCAAAAATCAATCCAATTGCTGTGTACGTGACCAATTACCAATGTTCAGCACTTCTGATTACCCTGGTAGGTTTCACGTCTCCAGGGTGCAGACTGGCTAGCCATTAGGTATTTTATATCAGAAGAAAGAAATTCTAGTGCCATGTGAGCCACCACCAGTATCATTAGAAAGGACCCTCTTAACTTGGCCAATTAATGACATATGTCCTGAACCTTGCCATAAATACTTGATTTTTACTCAATGTAACTCAATCCCAATCAGAGTATTGTGCTGCAGCTAAACCTAAAAACATAACCTAGCTCTGTGGTAGCATTATTCCCCAGTTGCAGGATGGATTTATTTGGCTGACTCTGGGAACTGGCCCCCAAATATGAAGGTCTTTCTTCGCTGGGAGCAAACCAAACATACCAAAGAAAATCAACCCAAGAATACTTTGTAAATTAGTGTGGCTAGCACCCGAAAACTATCAACAGACTGTATCTTAGAGGATCAGTTATTGGTTTGGAACTGACTTAACCAGATGACCGGGGACATAATGGGTAGCTCCTAAAGGGACCCGGTGGATTTTGGGCAAAAAATTATGTCCTTGGCTTCCCCAAGTTGGTTAGAAAAACACATGATTGGTTTTCTTTCAGAGTCAAGGACACCTTGGAAACAATCTCTGCCAATCTGCCTTTAATGCGACCATGCTGGATTGGATCAGGTTTCTGATGGTATGATCATTTTGCCACATATTTCTTCCTTTACGTGGAATAGAAGATGTCATTATTCACATAGAGGTTTTAACAAAATTGACTGAGCAAGCTTAGAAGGACAGCAATCAACCCATTATCTTGCTCAGTTTGGAGATCTCCATGACAATAAAATCAGTCCTTCAGACTTGCATGGCCTTGTTATTCTAACTTCTTCCCAAGGGAGAACCTGTGTCATAATACATATTGAATGCTGTGTTTTTAAACCTGATTAGTCTTCTAATGTAACTCATCTTATGATGCATGTGAAAAATCAATTTCCACTGTGAATAATCCTCTTCCCAGTTTAGAAGAAACACTGGGACAATGGTTTTCTTTAAGAGGATCTTGGCTTATTTTACTAATGACATTGTTACTCCTACTGGCAATTCTGTTGACAGTTTGTATAGCTTACAAAGTGATTATTTCTTATCCTTTGCACTCTATATCACCTACTCCTATTAAGATAAAGATATCTAAACAACTTGAAACTATTGATCACATCTATAGTTCTCTATAAAATAATAAACATGCACAATGCACAAGCAAATTAAAACTGGCATAAGTCCTACTAGACATTCTGGAATTGACTATTAGTCTCTAACAGACATCTTTCCAGTGCAACCCCTCTAAGGGAAAATAAAGAACTAGTATACTGAAACCAAGCATTAAGAGACATGATGGAAACAGGGTAGGTAAGCAACCCTGCTGGCATTAAGGGACCAAATAATTACTTAAGCCTTCTACCAAAAAATGAATGATCAAAACAGAGAACCGATGAAATAAAATTATTTTAAAGCAGGACAGGAAAAGTTTAAAAATAAAATTTTCTCTGAAATTTGTGCTACCACCCTCTCCCCTTTAGTGTACATTGTGTATTTGCATTATGCATTATCTGGATCTCCTTAGAAGACACAAGATTACCTGCTAGACTGGGGTGGGAAAAAGAGCTATTTTATTTCCTCCTGGAGCCAGCAAAGTAACTCTTGAGGGGTTAAGATTCCTTCATTAGTCCTCTAAGGGGTCACAGTGACCATAATCTCACCGGGTACATGCATATCTGGACTATGGAAACTGTCAATGCTTCCTTGATATGAATATATTAAATCCTTTGTCTTGAAAGCTTCCATAACTGTGCTTTGACCTCTAACAGGCAGACCAGTTTCCAGAGCTTTTTAAAAGACTATCTACTAGATTATAACCCTCAGATTGGCTCAGATAAAATTCTCTATTTCTTTCTCAGATTAGCTATTAATTTTTTTTCATCAATGTGAAACTACGTAAATCCATTCTCTAGGGGAGTTTTATGACCCAAACTTTGACAGACCACTCATATCAGTATAGAACAATATTATTACAAATTTTCTTTTCTACCATCTGTTCTAAAAACACTTTCATCTTTCTTGAGGCTATATGTGTGTTCTTCCCATCAAAGCCTTTTCTGGCCAGTCCCTTCCTCCACTAAGTTAGCTAAGTAAGTTTTTAACTTTAACCACCTACTTCTTTTGTTGTCTCTCATAAGCACACAAAATAAACCTTTATCTTCTACTAATGTGTCTTTTGTTAGCTTAATCTTCAGGTGCTGGAACTGAATCTAAGAGAGAAAAAAATTTCCCTCCCCTACAGAGGGCTCCTGAAACTCACATTATAGTGGTTATGGGTATAGTTTTATTATAATATATCTAGAAACTTCTCGTGAGTGAAGTCGCTCAGTCGTGTCTGACTCTTTGTGACCCTGTGGACTGTAGTCCACCAGGCTCCTCCATCCATGGGATTCTCCAGGCAAGAATAGTGGAGTGGGTTGCCATATCTTCCCCCAGGGGATCTTCCCGACCCAGGGATCGAACCCAGGTCTCCCGCATTGTGGGCAGATGCTTTAACCTCTGAGCCATCAGGGAAGCCCAGAAACTTCTCATGTGAAAAAAAGTAATACAACTAATAATGCACATTTTACACTGTTATTGTGAGGATTAAAAAAATTTAAAGTGCTTAGAATGGTGACTGACAAGTAACAACCACTGCATAATTTTAAAGTTCTTATGTCAAAATTATATACATCACATGAGACTTCCCTGATTGTCCAGCAGCTAAGACCCCATGTTCCCAGTGCAGGGAACCTGGATTTCATCCCTGGTCAGGGAACTAGATCCCATATGCCACAATTAAGAGTTTGCATGCCACAATTAAGACTCAAGGCAGCCAAATAAATAAATATTTAAAAAAATTATATACATCATTAAATATCTTTAATCAAATGACAAAAGTTGACATATAATTTGGTAGCTATGATTCTGAAAGCAAAACTTGTCCCCCCAAAATTGTATAAACCATACCCAGAAGGGGACCATGCAGATTAGATACCCATGGGATGAATAATCCCAACATTTTTTTGAAATGGCAGTTACTAAACTTGTTTCAGATTAATCTCCAGAAGTAATTAACAAGAGCAAGAGGAGTAAATAATTTAAACATTTTTGTACCTATAAATGGAAAGTAAATTTAAATAATATTTTAGGTCCTTTCCAAATTCATAGTCCTATAATTTAAAATAGATATATTTTTTTAATGCAATAGACTTCTAAGTATCTTTTCAGTGTGATTTTAAATGCAGAGCAAAAACAATTGTGTAGCTTTTTCATAATATATCAGTTTTTTTTTAATTTTTTTAAATGATATAAGATCACATTTAATTAGAAAACAGTTTCTTATGCCCAACACTAGGCATTTATGAATAATTTTCAAAGGATATTATTAACTCTTCTTCTTGTGCTTGAGACAGTAGGTATACATTGTAAAAGCAATTTAAAATGACCATAAACATTAAAAGGATATGTTCAGTTCAGTTCAGTCACTCAGTCATGTCCGACTCTCTGCGACCCAAAGGACTACAGCATGCCAGGCCTCTCTGTCCAACATCAACTCCCAGAGTTTACTCAAACTCATGTCCATTGAGTCGGTAAAGTCATTCAACCATCTCATACTCTGTCTTTCCCTTCTCCTGCCTTCAGTCTTTCCCAGCATCAGGGTGTTTTTAAATGGGTGGACTCTTTGCATCAGGTGGCCAAAGTACTGGAGCTTCAGTTTCAGCATCAGTCCTTCCAATGAATATTCAGGATTGATTGCATTTGGGATGGGCTGGTTGGATCTCCTCGCAGTCCAAGGGACTCTCAAGAGTCTTCTCCAACACAACAGTTTGAAAGCATCAATTCTTCAGCATTCAGCTTTCTTTATAGTCCAACACTCACATCCATACATGACTACTGGAAAAACCATAGCCTTGACTAGACGGACCTTTGTTGGCAAAGTAATGTCTCTGCTTTTGACTATGTTGTCTAGTTTGGTCATAACTTTTCTTCCAAGGAATAAGCGTCTTTTAATTTCATCACTGCAATCGCCATCTGCAGTGATTTTGGAGCCCAAAAAAATAAAGTCTGACACTGTTTCCACTGTTGCCCCATCTATTTGCCATGAAGTGATGGGACCAGATGCCATGATCTTTGTTTTCTGAATGTTGAGATTTAAGTCAACTTTTTCACTCTCCTCTTTCACTTTCATCAAGAGGCTCTTTAGTTCCTCTTCACTTTCTTCCATAAGGGTGGTGTCATCTGCATATCTGAGGTTATTGATATTTCTCCCGGAAATCTTGATTCCAGCTTGTGCTTTTTCCAGCCCAGCATTTCTCATGACGTACTCTGCATAGAAGTTAAATAAGCAGGGTGACAATATACAGCCTTGACGTACTCCTTTTCCTATTTGGAACCGGTCTGTTGTTCCGTGTCCAGTTCTAACTGTTGCTTCCTGACTTGCATACAGATTTTTCAAGAGGCAGGTCGGGTGGTCTGGTATTCCCATCTCTTTCAGAATTTTCCACAATATGTTAGCTTTTCCGAAAGTAGATCATCAATATGGGAAGTAATGCTTGATGATTAAATAAGGACAATAGGACAAAATTTTAGTGATTCCACTACTAGGCAGCAAAATAAGTTTTGTTGTAAAGTTTTTCTGCCTTTAACTTGCTGAAGAGTAGCTAGACAGCCATTATTACAAAGCTTTTTTCCCCCACAAATAAAGACATTACCTATCTAGGATGAATACTGCCATTTGCTTTTGTCATTTAAGGAGTGCTTGGCAGAGAATTTAATATAAAATTTGTATTAAAAGGCTATTGTGATTTAATTTCAAAGGCAATACTGGGACTTCATGGAAAGGAGAAAAAAGAATCCTAACCCTCCTTAGGGGCAGTCCAGATACATTATCCTCTCTCATAGTTCATTTTTCCTTTTCCATGCCTTCCTCATTTACATCCTTTCCCACTGGGAGGGAAGAACATGGAAATATTACTTTATTAATCTATGGTCAAATAGAATTGCTACTGTTGCATTAACGTATCTTCATCTTGTCAAATGTCATCATTTTTTAAAGTTCTTCAAAAGATATTGCAGTTTTCTATAACTTGCCCAAAGATTTTTATTTAGAAACACATTTACTTGTTTTTCATTTATTATTTACTTATGTATTTATTTCTAGCCATTCTGAAAATTAGATTACACTGTTATTTCAGTAACATCTTACTATATTTAATATAAAAACATAAATAAAATATACAACTAGTTTCTCAATAATTATTAAAAGCTTTTAAAAAATATCAGTGTAAAACCAATGAATAGAATAATAAGGGACATTATTTTATCCTGGCTTAGAAATTCATGTTGAGTCCTTTATGACAATTTTTTTTCTCTTCTTTTTTTTTAATTTTTAAAAATTTTTTATTTATTTTAATTTGAGGCTAATTACTTTACAATATTGTATTGGTTTTGCCATACATCAACATGAATCTGCCACGGGTATACACGTGTTCCCCATCCTGAATGCCCCTCCCACCTCCCTCCCCATAGCATCCCTCTGGGTCATCCCAGTGCACCAGCCCCAAGCATCCTGTATCCTGCCTCGAACCTGGACTGGCGATTAATTTCTTACATGATATTATACATGTTTCAATGCCATTCTCCCAAATCATCCCCCCCTCTCCCTCTCCCACAGAGTCCAAAAGACTGTTATATACATCTGTGTTTCTTTTGCTCTCTTGCATACAGGGTTATCATTACCATCTTTCTAAATTCCATATATATGCGTTAGTATACTGTATTGGTGTTTTTCTTTCTGGTTTACTTCACTCTGTATAATAGGCTCCAGTTTCAGCCACCTCATTAGAACTGATTCAAATGTATTCTTTTTAATGGCTGAGTATTATTCCATTGTGTATATGTACCACAGCTTTCTTATCCATTCATCTGCTGATGGACATCTAGGTTGCTTCCATGTCCTGGCTATTATAAACAGTGCTGCGATGAACATTGGGGTACACGTGTCTCTTTCAATTCTGGTTTCCTCAGTGTGTATGCCCAGCAGTGGGATTGCTGGATCATAAGGCAGTTCTATTTCCAGTTTTTTAAGGAAACTCCACACTGTTCTCCATAGTGGCTGTATTAGTTTGCATTTCCACCAACAGTCTAAGAGGGTTCCCTTTTCTCCACATCCTCTCCAGCATTTATTGCTTGTAGACTTTTGGATAGCAGTCATTCTGACTGGTGTGCGATGGTACCTCATTGTGGTTTTGATTTGCATTTCTCTGATAATGAGTGATGTTGAGCATCTTTTCATGTGTTTGTTAGCCATCTGTATGTCTTCTTTGGAGAAATGTCTGTTTAGTTCTTTGGCCCATTTTTTTATTGGGTCATTTATTTTTCTGGAATTGAGCTGTAGGAGTTGCTTGTATATTTTTGAGATTAGTTGTTTGTCAGTTGCTTCATTTGCTATTATTTTCTCCCATTCTGAAGGCTGTCTTTTCACCTTGCTTATAGTTTCCTTTGTTGTGCAGAAGCTTTTAATTTTAATTAGGTCCCATTTGTTTATTTTTGCTTTTATTTCCAATATTCTGGGAGGTGGGTCATATAGGATCCTGCTGTGATTTATGTCAGAGAGTGTTTTGCCTATGGTCTCCTCTAGGAGTTTTATAGTTTCTGGTCTTACATTTAGATCTTTAATACATTTTGAGTTTATTTTTGTGTATGGTGTTAGAGAGTTTTCTAGTTTCATTCTTTTACAAGTGGTTGACCAGTTTTCCCAGTGCCACGTGTTAAGAGATTATCTTTTCTCCATTGTATATTCTTGTCTCTTTTGTCAAAGATAAGGTGTCCATAGGTGCGTGAATTTATCTCTGGGCTTTCTATTTTGTTCCAATGTTCTGTATTTCTGTCTTTGTGCCAGTACCATACTGTCTTGATGACTGTGGCTTTGTACTAGAGCCTGAAGTCAAGCAGGTTGATTCCTCCAGTTCCATTCTTCTTTCTCAAGATTGCTTTGGCTATTCAAGTTTTTTTTTTTTTTTTGTATTTCCATACAAATTGTGAAATTATTTGTTCTAGCTCTGTGAAAAATACTGTTGGTAGCTTGATAGGGATTGCATTGAATTTATAGATTGCTTTGGGTAGTATACTCATTTTCACTATATTGATTCTTCCCACCCATGAACATGGTATATTTCTCCATCTATTAGTGTCCTCTTTGATTTCTTTCACCAGTGTTTTATAGTTTTCTATATATAGGTCTTTAGTTTCTTTAGGTACATATATTCCTAAGTATTTTATTCTTTTCGTTGCAATGGTGAATGGAACTGTTTCCTCAATTTCTCTTTCTGTTTCCTCATTATTATTGTATAGGAATGCAAGGGATTTCTGTGTTGATTTTATATCCTGCAACTTTATTATATTCATTGATTAGCTCTAGCAATTTTTGGTAGAGTCTTTGGGATTTTCTATGTAAAGGATCATGTCATCTGCAAACAGAGAGTTTTACTTCTTCTTTTCCAATTTAGATTCCTTTTATTTCTTTTTCTGCTGTGATTGCTGTGGCCAAAACTAAGTTGAATAGTAGTGGTGAAAGTGGGCACCCTTGTCTTGTTCCTGACTTTAGGGGAAATGCTTTCAATTTTTCACCATTGAGGATAATGTTTGCGGTGGGTTTGTCATATATAGCTTTTATTATGTTGAGGTATGTTTTGTCTATTCCTGCTTTCTGGAGAGTTTTTATCATAAATGGATGTTGAATCTTCTCAAAGGCTTTATCTGAATCTATTGAGATAATCATATGGCTTTTATTTTTCAATTTGTTAATGTGGTGTATTACATTGTTTGATTTGTGGATATTGAAGAATCCTTGCATCCCTGGGATAAAGCCCACTTGGTCATGGTGTATGATCTTTTTAATGTGTTGTTGGATTCTGATTGCTAGAATTTTGTTAAGGATTTTTACATCTATGTTCATCAGTGATATTGGCCTGTAGTTTTCTTTTTTTGTGGGATCTTTGTCAGGTTTTGGTATTAGGGTGATGGTGGCCTCATAGAATGAGTTTGGAAGTTTACCCTCCTCTGCAATTTTCTGGAAGAATTTGAGTAGGATAGGTGTTAGCTCTTCTCTAAATTTTTGGTAGAATTCAGCTCTGAAGCCATCTGGACCTGGGCTTTTGTTTGCTGGAAGATTTCTGATTACAGTTTCAATTTCCATGCTTGTGGTTCAGTTTTGGAAAGTTGTACTTTTCTAAGAATTTGTCCATTTCTTCCATGTTGTCCATTTTATTGGCATATAATTGCTGATACTAGTCTCTTATGATCCTTTGAATTTCTGTGTTGTCTGTTGTGATCTTTCCATTTTCATTTCTAATTTTATTGATTTGATTTTTCTCCCTTTGTTTCTTGATGAGTCTGGCTAATGGTTTTTCAGTTTTATTTACCCTTTCAAAGAACCAGCTTTTGGCTTTGTTGATTTTTGCTATGGTCTCCTTTGTTTCTTTTGCATTTATTTCTGCCCTAATTTTTAAGATTTCTTTCCTTCTACTAACCCTGGGGTTCTTCATTTCTTCCTTTTCTAGTTGCTTTAGGTGTAGGGTTAGGTTATTTATTTGAATTTTTTCCTGTTTCTTGAGGTATGCTTGTATTGCTATGAACTTTCTCCTTAGTACTGCTTTACAGTGTCCCACAGGTTTTGGGTTGTGTTTTCATTTTCATTCATTTCTATGAATATTTTTATTTCCTTTTTGATTTTTTCTGTGATCTCTTGATTATTCAGCAGCATGTTGTTCAGCCTCCATGTTTTGGAACTTTTAATAGTTTTTCTCCTGTAATTGAGATCTAATCTTACTGCATTGTGGTCAGAAAACATGCTTGGAATGATTTCAAATTTTTTTGAATTTACCAAAGCTAGATTTATGGCCCAGGATGTGATACATCCTGGAGAAGGTTGAAAAAGGTGAAATTTATTATTTTGGGGTTAAATGTCCTATAGATATCAATTAGGTCTAACTGGTCTATTGTATCATTTAAAGTTTGTGTTTCCTTGTTAATTTTCTGTTTAGTTGATCTATCCATAGGTGTGAGTGGGGTATTAAAGTCTCCCACTATTATTGTGTTATTGTTAATTTCCTCTTTCATACTTGTTCGCATTTGTCTTACATATTGCAGTGCTCCTATGTTGGGTGCATATATATTTATAATTGTTATATCTTCTTGGATTGACCCTTTGATCATTATGTAGTATCCTTCTTTGTCTCTTTTCACAGCTTTTGTTTTAAAGTCTATTATATCTGATATGAGTATTGCTACTCCTGCTTTCTTTTGGTCTCTATTTGCATGGAATACTTTTTCTAGCCCTTCACTTTCAGTCTGTATATGTCCCCTGTTTTGAGGTGGGTCTCTTGTAGACAACATATATAGGGGTCTTGTTTTTGTATTCACTCAGCCAGTCATTGTCTTTTGGTTGGGGCATTTAACCCATTTATTTTTAAGGTAATTATTGATAAGTATGATTCCATTGCCATTTACTTTATTGTTTTGGGTTCGAGTTTATACACCCTTTTTGTGTTTCCTGTCTAGAGAATATCCTTTAGCATTTGTTGGAGAGCTGGTTTGCTGGTGCTGAATTCTCTCAGCTTTGTTTGTCTGTATAGCTATTGATTTCTCCTTCATATTTCAATGAGATCCTTGCTGGGTAGAGTAATCTGGGCTGTAGGTTATTTTCTTGCATCACTTTAAGTATGTCTTGCCATTCCATCCTGGCCTGAAGAGTTTCTATTGAAAGATCAGCTGTTATCCTTATGGGAATCCCCTTGTGTGTTATTTGTTGTTTTTCCCTTGCTGCTTTTAATATTTATTCTTTGTGTTTGATCTTTGTTAATTTAATTAATATCTGTCTTGCAGTGTTTTGCCTTGGGTTTATCCTGTTTGGGACTCTCTGGGTTTCCTGGACTTGGATGACTATTTCCTTCCCCATTTGGGGGAAGTTTTCAACTATTATCTCCTCAAGTATTTTCTCATGGTCTTTCTTTTTGTCTTCTTCTTCTGGGACTCCTATGATTCAAATGTTGGGGGGTCTAATATTGTCCTGGAGGTCTCTGAGATTGTCCTCATTTCTTTTAATTCATTTTTCTTTTTTCCTCTCTGATTCATTTATTTCTACCATTCTATCTTCTATTTCACTAATCCTATCTTCTGTCTCCATTATTCTACTATTTGTTGCCTCCAGAGTGTTTTTGATCTCATTTATTGCATTATTCATTATATATTGACTCTTTTTAATTTCTCCTAGGTCGTTGTTAAACCTTTCTTGCATCTTCTCAATCCTTATATCCAGGCTATTTATCTGTGATTCCATTTTGATTTCAAGATTTTGGATCATTTTCCCTATCATTATTCAGAATTCTTTATCAGGTAGATTCCTTATCTCTTCCTCTTTTGTTTGGTTTGGTGAGCATTTATCCTATTACTTTACCTGCTGGGTATTCCTCTGTCTCTTCATCTTGTTTATATTGCTGAGTTTGGGGTGGCCTTTCTGTATTTTGGCAGTTTGTGGAGCTCTCTTTGTTGTGGAGTTTCCTCACTGTGGGTGGGGTTGTATGGGTGGCTTGTCAAGGTTTCTTGGTTAGGAAAGATTGTGTTGGTGTTCTGGTGGGTGGAGCTGGATTTCTTCTCTCTGGAGTGCAATGAAGTGTCCAGTAATGAGTTATGAGATGTCAGTGGTTTTGGAGTGACTTTGGGCAGCCTGTATATTGAAACTCAGGGCTGTGTTCCTGTGTTGCTGGAAATTTGCATGGCATGTCTTGCTCTGGAACTTGTTGGCCCTTGGGTGGTGCTTGGTTTCAGTGTAGGTATGGAGGCATTTGATGAGCTCCTGTCAATTAATGTTCCCTGGAGTCAGGAGTTCTCTGGTGTTCTCAGGATTTGGACTTAAGCCTCCTGCTTCTGGTTTTCAGTCTTATTTTTACAGTAGTCTCAAGATTTCTCCTTCTATACAGTATCATTGATAAAACATCTAGGTTAAAGATGAAAAGTCTCTCCACAGTGAGGGACACCCAGGGAGGTTCACAGAGTTACATGGAAAAGAGAAGAGGGAGGAGGGAGTTAGAGATGACCCAAATGAGATGAGGTGGAATCAAAAGAGGAGAGAGCAAACTAGTCAGTGATCACTTCCTTATGTGCGTCCACAGTCTGGACCGCTTAGAGATGTTCATGGAGTTATACAGAGAAGAGAAGATGGAGGAAGAGACAAAAATGGCCAGGAGGATAAAAGGGGGGAATCAAAAGGAGAAAGACAGATCCAGCCAGTAATCAGTTCCCTAAGTGTTCTCCACTATCTGGAACACACAAAGAGATTCACAGAATTGGGTAGAGAAGACAAGGGGGAGGGAGGAGACAGAGGCGACCTGGTGGAGAAAAAGGAGAGTCCAAAGGAGGAGAGAGCAGTCAAGCCAGTAATCACGCTCCCAAGTAAAAATGGGTACTGAAGATTGGGTTCTTAAAGGTACAAAATTGATAACAAATACCAAAAAGCAAAGGTTAAAAATCTAGAGGTTGGATTTTCAAAAATACAATATTAAAGAAAAGAAGAAAAAGAAAACAAAGTCACAAAAATTATAACATATATATATATGAAGTTTGCTTTAAAAAAGTAGGGTCTTTTTTTGCAAAGTAATAGTAGGTTATAAAAATGAAAATTAAAGGAGTAATACCATTTCACACCAGTCAGAATGGCTGCGATCCAAAAGTCTACAAATAATAAATGCTGGAGAGGGTGTGGAGAAAAGGGAACCCTCTTACACTGTTGGTGGGAATGCAAACTAGTACAACTATGGAGAACAGTGTGGAGATTCCTTAAAAACTGGAAATAGAACTGCCTTATGATCCAGCAACCCCACTGCTGGGCATACACACTGAAAACCAGAAGGGAAAAGACACGTGTACCCCAATGTTTAGCACTGTTTATAATAGCCAGGACATGGAAGCAACCTAGATGTCCATCAGCAGATGAATGGATAACAAAGCTGTGGTACATATACACAATGGAGTATTACTCAGCCATTAAAAAGAATACATTTGAATCAGTTCTAATGAGGTGGATGAAACTGGAGCCTATTATACAGAGTGGTCAGAAGGAAAACATAAATACAGTATACTTCACATATATGGAATTTACAATAAAAAAGAATGAGACAGCAAAAGAGACACTGATGTATAGAACAGTCTTATGGACTCTGTGGGAGGGAGAGGGTGGGAAGATTTGGGAGAATGGCAATGAAACATGTAAAATATCATGTAGGAAACGAGTTGCCAGTCCAGGTTCGATGCATGATGCTGGATGCTTGGGGCTGGTGCACTGGGACGGCCCAGAGGGATGGTATGGGGAGGGAGGAGGGAGGAGGGTTCGGGATGGGGAACACATGTATACCTGTGGCGGATTCATTTTGATATTTGGCAAAACTAATACAATTATGTAAAGTTTAAAAATAAAATAAAATTGGAAGAATAAAAAAAAATAAATAAATAAAAGAGGATGAGAAAATGTCCATGTGGAAATATCTCTAAAATATAGTAGTACATTTGAGAAAAAAAAAAAAAAAAAAATTAAAAACATTTAAAAAAAAAGAATGATCATAAAAAATAATAAAAATATATCTAGGACTTTCTCCAGTGTTGTTGTGGGCAGTGTGGGGTCAGTTCATTTTCAGATAGTTCCTTGGTCTGGCTTATATTTCTCAGGGTCTATAGGCCCCTTGCTATGTAGTCGGTACTAACTACAGGGTTTTAATCTATTGCACCTGTCACTTCCAAGGTGGTTCCCTCTGTTTTAGCTTCTTCTGTTTGCTGGTCTGTTCAGTGTCTGATTTCCCACCCTAACACAAGGGGGGCTGGTGGTGGACACTTTTTTTAGGCTCACTTGTTCAGTCACGCTGTGGGGAGGGGGGGACACTGCAAACAAATAACACTGGCATGTGCTCGCAGTGTCTCAGCCACACTAGGCCTGCCCCTGCTCATGGCGCATGTGCCCTCCCTGCCCACCCTACTCAGGCTCTAGGTTGCTCTGCTGGGAGCCGTCTGAGGCTGGCCCTGGGCTGCATGCAACTCCCAGGTCTAAGCTGCTTAGGTTCAGGCAGTCGGGTAGTCCTCAGAGGCACAGACTCCGTTGGGCCTGCGTTTTGTGCCCTTCTCAGGTCTGGAGCAGCTCAGGTGATGTGGTGTTTGGCGAGTGCAGTCGCTGAGACTTATCGGCTCCCCCATCCCTGCTGCTCAGTTTTCTGGGTGTACAACCGGTGTACCTTCTCAGGCGGATGTTGACCATCCAGAACCCCAAGAAGCCTTAGTTAGCAAAGAAGCCCGCTTGCAGTTTGGTAGATAATGTCTCTCTGGGGCTGCAATTGCCCTCTTTTGGCTCTGGCTGCCTGTCACCAGAGGGAGATGGTCTGCAGCCGGCTATCTCTGTTCAGTCCTTTGTTCTGTGCGCAGGCCTGGCGGTGTCTTAGGTTAGGGCTTTTCACGTGGTAGCTATTCTACAGTCTGGTTTGCTAGCCCAAGTTAGTTCGCTCAGATTGCCCTCGGGGCATTCAGGCTCAGTCCTTACTCTAAGCAATGCAGCTCTAGCCTCCCTTCCCAGCCCCTGCTTGCTAGTGGTGGGGGCAAGCGTCTGTGCTGCTTCTCTGCTGGGGGAGTTACCATTGGGCTCGTAATCTGTGGGTTTTAATTATTTATTTATTTTTCCTCCCTGTTATGTTGCTCTCTGTGCTTCCAAGGCTCACCACAGACTTGGCAGTGAGAGTGTTTCCTGGTGCTTGGAAACTTCTCTTTTTAAGACTCCCTTCCTGGGACAGAGCTCCATCCCTATCTCTTTTGTCTCTTTTTTTTGTCTTTTATATTTTTTCCTACCTCCTTTCGAAGACAATGGGCTGCTTTTCTGGGTGCCTGATGTCCTCTGCCAGCATTCAGAAGTTGTTTTGTGGAATTTACTCAGTGTTTAAATGTTCTTTTGATGAATTTGTGGGGGAGAAAGTGGTCTCCTCGTCCTATTCCTCCGCCATCTTAGGACCACCCCTCCTTTATGACAATTTTATATAAAAGATCATTAAAAACTTCCTGATACAGTGCATCTGAAAATAATGGATACATTTAATAAACTTTTAAATGAATTATATGAATTTTAAAAAAATTTAAATGAATAACTAGATAGAAAAGTAAGAAAAACTTTCAGAGTCCATACAATATGGGACATTACAAGACAAGATAGCTATCAAATATTGGAGCCGGAACATGCCTCTGGTTCAGCTGTCAGTCTCTAATGGTCTACTACTTGGAAACAGAAGGCAAAGTCTAGGATTTATGCAGAATGGGACACCTGACTAGAGAATACACATAAACTCAGAATTAAGAAATGTATACTTCTCTTACAGAAGATTATGTTGAAACTCTTATTCATCTAAGAATTATTAATAAGTATACATTACACACACAATTCTACAAACAAATCTACCCTCACGTAAATTTAAGGACAACATTTACACAACCCCTGGGTTTCCCTGGTGGCTCAGATGGTACAGAATCTGCCTGCAATGCAGGAGACCCAGGTTTGATCCCTGGGTCATGAAGAGCCCCTGGAGAAGGGAATGGCTACCCACTCCAGTATTCTTGCCTGGAGAATCCTATGGACAGAGGAGTCTCTTGGTTTATTATGTTTGAAACAACTTCTTAATGGTTATATAATTTAAGTGTACCTCTTTGGTCATCATCCAGAAACTTATAAAAACAGAAATAAAAACATATTTATATAAAAATGTATTTTTAAAAATTCAATGATTTTTACTAGATTCTAAAACAAATCACTGAAAAATAAGAAAACAAGATACCATGAATGACCATAGAGAAATAAAGAAGAATTAGACTCACATAAGTAGAAAATGCTAAAATAACCCCAATACAGAAGCAGTGTATCTTAGGATCTCTGGAAAAGCAGGTCCAGTAGGTGGCATATACACATATTTCAATACAGCCAATAGATACATACTAAAACTATCTTCTCTGTATATAGATCTATGCAGGGTACACTCAAGAACACAAATATGGATCAACACATATATATGAGGAAACTACTTGGGTCCAAAGAAACAGGCATCTGAATTGATTAAAGGTACTATGCTCAGCATTTCCATAAAGCTGATAATAGTGACTTTTCCCTCCAGCCAGATTGGATAAACTCCAAATTTATAGGACATTGGGTAGAAATCACAGAAAGTTCTATCCTTAGTATTGGAGAATAATTAATTTTATACTGAGTACTACTATTCCAGTCTGGCATAATAAATTTTAAAAATAAGACCCAACAGGATTAAACTTCTTCTAAGCAGCTCAATTATATTTTAGCACAAAGATCAAAAATGTTTATAAGAATACAAAATTATCCAGCTTCCAAGAAAAAGACAAAAAAAAAAAACCCGACACAGTCAGGCACTGAACACAAAATTATCAAACATACAAAGAAGCAGGAATATATTTTCCATATTGATAATAAAAAATCATCAATCAAAGCATCTAGAATTGGCACAGATATTAGAATTATCAAGTTAGAAGATTAAAGCTATTTTAAAATTGTATCCCAGATGGACCAAAAGTTACATCGAAAATATTTAAAAGTCTCAAATAAAATTTCTAATAATGAAAACTCAATGTCTGTGATTAAAAAAATAATAATAACTGGCCAGGATTAATGACATATTAGACACTTCAGGAGAAAAAATTTGATGATACTGAAGACAAAAAAATAAAAGATATCCAAGATAAAACACATAAAAAACATTTAAAAAATAATAATCAGTCAATAAGCAGAGAGCTGCATGATAACATTGAAACTCTAATATCTGTATACTTTCAAATCTCAAAGAAGAGATGAGGGGGAAACTGAAAGAAAAACACTCATAAATTTGAAAAAAACTATGAAACCAGAAAATCCAAAAGTCCCCAAGGAACCAAAACACAAATGAAAAAAGAGTGTAACTATATCAAGGTACATTTAGTCAAACTACTTAAATCAGTGATAAAGAAAAATTCTGGAAAGCAGCCAGAGAGAAAAGACACTTTACATACAGACAAATAAAGCAAGATAACAGGCTGGGATCTGGGACACTTTATTACAGTGCTTGCACCCAGAAAATAATAATTCCTCCAGCAACAAAATATGAAGAAACTAACAACGGCATGCATGTTATATTGTGGCAAATTATGAAAAAGATACAAAAAGATCAAAAACCAACCTGCCACTCTTGAGGAGCTGGGAGCAAAAGCAGGGCACTGAGTATGAACCCTGCACACAGCACCCCCAAGGGGGTGTGCAGACCCCATAAGCCACCTTTCTGCCCTGACGCATGCCCCCATCCTAACCCTCACATCATATAAGGAATCAGCATGCCCTGGACCTATAGGGAGAGAGCAAGGGAATCTATTACTTGTTTTCACTCCCTCATGCTGCAGCCTGAGTTCCAATAAAGCCTTGCCTAAATTTTTTGTCTAGCCTTTTATAAATTTCTATTGATTAAGAAGGGCAAAAACCTTGACAGATAAGAAAATCACGACTTATCCACAGATATATTAATGCTAAAAAGAATATCTTACAAAAATTTTATGTCAAAAAAACTGACAACAAAAACTGAAATAGATCAGCTTCTTGAAAGACAAAAACTACCAAAACTGATTTGAGAAATAGGACATCTGAATATCTTTCTACCAATTAAAGAAATTATTATGTAAAATAATAAATTTACATAAATTATTATGTAAAACCCTTTCCATTAAGAAAATACCAGGCCTAGATGACTATGCTGATAAATTTTGTCAAATATTTTTTCAATTGACAAATCCACCCCCAATTTAATAGAAAATCGAAAATGCAAAAACATTTTCACACTGTTTCTACAAGGCCAGTAACAATCTGATATCAAAACAAGAAGATACATCACAAAAAAGTATAGACAATATTCTAGATCAAATTATAAGTAAAATCTTAAACATCATGTTCAGTTCAATTCAGTTCAGTCTCTCAGTCATGTCCGACTCTTTGTGACCCCATGAATTGCAGCACACAAGGCCTCCCTGTCCATCACCAGCTCCCAGAGTTCATTCAGACTCACGTCCATCAAGAAAGTGATGGCATCCAGCCATCTCATCCTCTGTCGTCCCCTTCTCCTCCTGCCCCCAATCCCCCCCGGCATCAGAGTCTTTTCCAATGAGTCAACTCTTCACATAAGGTGGCCAAAGTACTGAAGTTTCAGCTTTAACATCATTCCTTCCAAAGAAATCCCAGGGCTGATCTCCTTCAGAATGGACTGGTTGGATTTCCTTGTAGTTCAAGGGACTCTCAAGAGTCTTCTCCAACACCACAATTCAAAAGCATCAATTCTTCGGCGCTCAGCCTTCTTCACAGTCCAACTCTCACATCCATACATGACCACTGGAAAAACCATAGCCTTGACTAGACAGACATTTGTTGGCAAAGTAATGTCTCTGCTTTTCAATATGCTATCTAGGTTGGTCATAACTTTTCTTCCAAGGAGTAAGCATCTTTTAATTTCATGGTTGCAGTCACCGTCTGCAGTGATTTTGGAGCCCAAAAAATAAAGTCTGATACTGTTTCCACTGTTTCCCCATCTATTTCCCAGGAAGTGATGGAACCAGATGCCATGATCTTCGTTTTCTGAATGTTGAGTTTTAAGCCAACTTTTTCACTCCTCTTTCACCTTCATCAAAGGCTTTTTAGTTCTTCTTCACTTTCTCCCATAAGGGTGGTGTCATCTGCATATCTGAGGTTATTGACATTTCTTGCGGCAATCTTGATTCCAGCTTGTGCTTCTTCCACCCCAGGGTTTCTTATGATATACTCTGCATATAAGTTAAATAAGCAGGGTGACAATATACAGCATTCATGTTAGTAAATATTATTTCAGACTATTTTAAAATTATAATACATCGAGAGCAAATTGAGTTTAGCCCAACAGTGCAAGAGTCATTTAACATTAGACAATTACACTGTAATTTGCTGTATAAAGACCTAAAAGAGAAAAACAGTCTACTTATCTCAACATACACACATAAGCAGTCCATATCCTCCAACATTCATTCCTTATAAAAACTCAGCAAATTAAATTTAGAAGAGCACTGACTCAGCCTAATAAATGTCATCTCTGAAAGGTCTGTAGGTAAAAATATATTAAGGATGAGTAACAGAATATTTTCTAACATAAAGATCAAGACAAGGATGTTCCCTCCCAGCATTTCTATTCAGCACTTCTATTAGAGGTTTGGTGTGTAGGCAACAAACTTGCCTAACCACAGATTCCAAAAATGTTATGCTATTTTCCCCTAAAATTTGTAGTTTTATGGTTCATATTTAATTCCATGATCTATTTTGAGTTAACTTTTTATAAGCTGTGAGGTTAGGTTATACTAGTTATAGTCCATTCTCATCACTGTATATGAGAGTGTATAACTTTCAAATCAGTTGAGAGAGGTAATATGTTAAAGTGAAAAATCATTACATTAAAAAATTAGGCAAGGCAAGGGGAGAAATTGAGAGAGAGAGAGAGAATGCAGGGGGAAAATATATTAAAAAGTCAATTGAAATAATTCCAATTATAACAGTAAGCATAATAACAAAGGATCACAAACATTTTTTAAAAATGTAAATACATGACACATGCTCTCAACTAGAATGCTGACAGAACCATATTAACAGCAGACAAAATTTAAGGCAAAAATATTATTAGAGATAAAAGTGGTCACCTTCTACTCATAAAGTTCTAATTCAAAGGAAATATAAGAATTATTCAAATGTGCATATTCCTAATAATAAATACTCAAAATAGGCAGCATATATGGTTATGCTTCAAGAACAAACTGACAAATCTAACACTATAAATTAAGATTTTAACATTTTTCTCAGTAGATCAAGTACATCAATAATATCAATAATTGGTCAACAATAATATTAGTAAGATATCATAATAAATAAGTAATTAATAATGATCATTTAATATTAAATAAGTAATATAAATAAGTGATAAATAATATCAATAATGTCAATAATTGATCAAGTACATCAATAAGTAAGCATATAATTTATAAACAAAGATACAAACAAACACAAAGATGCAAACAAAGGAGTAAATAAATTCAGTAGTTGCATATTTGAAAATACTAGTAAAATTTACAAACCTTCAGAAAAACTGATCTCTCAGTAAGAATAAAAACATATATTCTTCTAAAATTCTATTAGATAAATATATATATTTATATTTATGGATTCATTATGGAGAAAATATAAGATATTATGAGTAACTATCAAAATAATTTGAAAATTTTGGAAAATGAGCAGTTAATCTATGGGAAATTTTAAAAAGCTAAATACATTTCATTATACAGATGATGTCAATCAGATTTTATTCCTAAGAATTTGTAGTAAAAAAAAACTCTGAAAAAACTTTTGAAATACATATTTTTTAAGATTATAATAAGATAATGAGTTTCCTATAAACTATACAAACCAATGTTGCATTGATAACAAAACAACAACAACAAAAAGACCAGAGAGATCAAGAGAAGTAGAGAAATGCAGATTATTTTTTAATAATACTCAGTAATACTTAGTCGAGATGCTAAACAAAATAAAAGCAAGTAGACACCAGAAAAATACTACATGGTAATCTAGCTGGGTTTAAGTTTAAGAATGTATGCTTCGTTCATTGTTGAGAATCTGAATTATCTCTACTTCAAGATTAAAGACAAACATAATTTTTTTAACCAATATAGAAAATAAAATAGATATTCAACAATCATTCACAATAAATTCTCTTCAAAAATTGATCAGACATGGTAAACTTTTTATTTTGTTAACAGTACTCAACAACAAAAGACAGCCTAGAAAACAAAATTATAGTAAACATACACTACACAACCACACACAAATACATACACACCTGCACACATATAAACTAACCACAAAGAAATTAAGAAAAAACATTATGAACTGGAAGAAACTATGTAGAATACATTGCATGTAGAAGGAGTAGTTATGCAGTAGATATGAGTAGATATGCAATAGAAAGAGTTCCAAGAAGTGATTAGAATAAGACAAAAAGCTTCTAAGAAAAAAAATGAAAATGTACAAAACAAACACAGAAATTCAATATTAATAGTAACTAGTTATGTAGCACAAAGACAGATTAAGTGTTAATAATACAGGTTTTATAAAGACTATAAATGGCCTTGCATGTATCTGATGACAAATGAATTAATAAGTTGCTTTTGTGGGAGCCTGGGATTATCAGAAAACCAAGAGAGGAAGACTAATGCATGAATGGGTTTTGGAATGTTTCAGTGATTTTCTGTATCTTCTGGTGATCTTATGCCTTGCTGCTCTTACTGTTACTGAATAACACTGCTTGCTGCTCAATTGTATACCAATCTTGCATTCCTGGATAAACCCCACTTGGTCCTGAACTATAATTTTTATATGTTGCTGGATTTGTTTTGGCTTCTACTGCTGCTGCTAAGTCGCTTCAGTCATGGCCGACTCTGTGAGACCTCATAGATGGCAGCCCACCAGGCTCCACCATCCCTGGGATTCTCCAGGCAAGAACACTGGAGTGGGTTGCCACTTCCTTCTCCAATGCATGAAAGTTAAAAGTGAAAGTTAAGTAGCTGAGTCGTGTTTTGCATGATCTTCTGTTAAAGATCCTGAGGTCTATGCTCCTGAGGTTCATTGATCTGTAGCTTTCTTGTCTTGCACTCATTCTCTGTTTGATATTTACATAAGCACAGTGCTCATAATATTAGTGGGGAAATGTTCCCTTCCTTTCCATTATTTGATAGAGTTTTATTAGGATTAGTCTGATGTTCTCCTTAAGTATTTGGTATAATTAATCAGTCAATACATCTGAATCTGCAGAGATGCAAAGGAATGTGGGCATGGGGGAGGAAACATGCACACACACACATGTAAAGTTTCTTAATTAAGATTTTCTCATCACAATGGGACCACTGATGACATATAGCTAGCTACATGTAGCACCCCAGGAATTCCTTGCCCAGCCTCACTGGCATGTACAGTTCACTATTCCTCATTAGAGTTAAGAAAACTCTGTGCAGGATCTGTGTTTACATAGATCCCTTCTATTCACTATTCTATTCCACCAATTCCAGATGCCTCAACTTTACAGAACTCTAATCTCTATCTCCTTACTTCTGGGAGACCATTCTCTGGGGCTTGTTTCTCACTATTTATACTCTATAGGGGAATCTGTCCCCTAGCAAAACCCAATAATGATCATAAGGCTCACAGGATCCATGTCCCTCTTTCGTGGATCCCAGTTCTTTGGATACATGCTGTTCAATACATGTGCGCATGCTAAGTTGCTTCAGCCATGTCTGATTCTTTTTCACTCAATGGATTGTAGGCTGCCAGGCTCCTCTGTCCATGGAATTCTCCAGGCAAGAATACTGGAGTGGGTTTCCATGCCCTCCTCCAGGGGATCTTCAGATCCAGGGATCGATTAATTACATCTAAATCAAATCATACATATTGACTTATTTTCTTATTATTTGTTACAGAAGGGAAAGTAAATAGTATACAATGTGTTTTTACCTGAGGTTTTCTGTATCAGTGGACCATTTCTTCACCCTGCTACACATCTCCGGGAATGTAACTAAAGATCTCACTAAGAGAATGGATTATATTTTCTCATTTCCTTATTTTGAATTCAGTCATAAGACTTGCTTAAGCCAACAGCATAAGTTGAAAGTTATAGTGCAACACTTTAACTGATCTTGTATGTTTCTATGAGAAGAACATGCTCTTTTCATACCTTGCTGGTCTCAGAAAATGGATGCAAGTCATGTACAACAGAGCCTCCAGAGTTAAAATACACTAACTGGGTCCATTCTGTTTCAGGCAACATGGCCATAAATCCATGAGTGTGTTGTTGTATGTCATTATGCACAGTCCATATTTGAAAATTGAGAAGTTATGCTTCGCTTATCTTGAGGATGGAGTAGCTTCATAAATTCTTGGGAAGTCTTATGCACAGGTGATTTGACCCAGGTAGTTTTCATGTTTTTTAATACCTCTTTACTTTCTAGCACTATAAGATGCTTCAAGTTCATCTTGTATATTTCATGTTTGGTGCTACAATTAGTCATTTTGCTAAGAATACCTGATCCTGAAAAATAGTATTAGAAATCAAGATCTGGATACTGTGTGTACTTGTTGCTACTGAAATCTTTGATTCTAGGCTTTCCCAGACAAAGCAAGAAAATACATGTGTGATACCTGCATATAGACAGGTATGTGTAAATATTCTGTATGTAAACATCCATATTAAATAAAATATGAATTCATACAAATGTGTCCAACTCTAGTATATTACCATATGGATCATTCTAGGCTCTTCCCCTGGCTTATATGTAAGCCACCTTTTCAAATAGAGAAACTTGCCTACACATATTTCAAATAGCTATCTAAATACTTAGGAATGTGAATGCATGATCACATGATAAGACTATTTTAGCTTTGAAAGAAATGACCAACTGTCTTCTAAAGTGTTCAGTTTCTCAATATTATGATCTTAGCTGTAGACTTCAGAGATGTTCTTTATCAATTCAAGGAATTTCTTTCTATCACCACTTTGATAGAGGCTTTTTTCTTTGATCACGAATAAGTGGATTCTTCATTGTTGTTTTGGTCAAATACTCTTTCTACAGCTCTTGATATGATCACGATTTTTTTTCTAAGTATTTGATATGGTGGATTACACTTATTGACTGTTCACTGGAAAGTAGGTCTCTGTTATGAAGAAGGAATTGGACATACTACACAATGATTACTTTTCTCCTATTGGCAGGTTCATAAGGAGTTACTTCTTGGATCCATACAAGAACCTGATGGGGTTCCTGAAGGTAAGGCCATAAAAGCACAGAGGCCCTTACAAGATTGTGATCACCTGGGTACTTCCCCGGCCTCCAACAGGGCATGAAAATGACCATTTAAATAGTTCTCTCTTTTGATGACTTCAGGGGCACCTGCTCCAGGTAAGCAAAGTCCACCTGGGACTTTGGATGTGACTTTGTTTACAGATTTTGGTTGCAGTTTGCCCTGAAACCTAAGTTCTCTGACAGATCCAATAAAAGTCATTGATTTTCAATTTGTCCAAATTCTTCTTGTAAGATATTGGGTAACTATTTCCAAATTCTTTATATGGCAGCTGCTAAGTCGCTTCAGTCGTGTCCAACTGTGTGCGACCCCATAGATGGCAGCCCACCGGGCTCCCCCGTCCCTGGGATTCTCCAGGCAAGAACACTGGAGTGGGTTGCCATTTCCTTCTCCAATGCAATAAAGTGAAAAGTGAAAGTGAAGACACTCAGTCATGTCCGACTTTTAGCGACACCATGGACTGCGGCCCACCAGGTTCCTCTGTCCATGGGATTTTCCAGGGAAGAGTACTGGAGTGGGTTGCCATTGCCTTCTCCTTATATGGCAGAGCCAAGCTAAAAGCCCAAGATTAACCTTTCTACTGCTTAAGGAAGATACCATTTTACATCTGATTCCCCAGGTTTAACTTATTTCCTAGAGAAAAGTTTTAGAAAGAAAAGCCCAAGAGTTCTCACATTATCAATAATGTCATTATAGATGAAAAATAATCTTTATCTTCACTGTAGCCATTTTAGTATCAGGAATTTCACAGATAAACATTGGTTTGGTTCAGTCACTCAGTCGTGTCTGGCTTTTGTGACCCCATGGACTGCAGCACACCAGGTCTCCCTGTCCATCACCAACTCCTGGAGTTTACTCAAACACATGTCCATTGAGTCAGTAATGCCATCCAACCATCTCATCCTCTGTCATCCCCAACTCCTCCTGCCTTCAGTCTTTCCCAGCATCAGGGTCTTTTCAAATGAGTCAGTTCTTTGCATCAAGTGGCCAAAGTATTGGATTGCAGCTTCAGCATCTTTCCTTCCAATGAATATTCAGGACTGATCACCTTTAGGATGGACTGGTTGGATCTCCTTGCAGTCCAAGGGACTCTCAAGAGTGTTCTCCAAAACCACAGTTCAAAAGCATCAATTCTTCGGCGCTCAGCCTATTTTTTACAGTCCAACTCTCACATCCATACCTGACTACTGGAAAAACCATAGCCTTGACTAGACGGACCTTTGTTGGCAAAGTAATGTCTCTGCTTTTGAATATGCTGTCTAGGTTGGTTATAGCTTTTTCATCCAAAGAGCAAGCATCTTTTAATTTCATGGCTGCAGTCACCATCTGCAGTGATTTTGCAGCCCCCCAAAATAAAGTCTGCCACTGTTTCTACTGTTTCCCCATCTATTTGCCATGAAGTGATGGGACTGGATGCCATGATTTAGTTTTCTTAGTGTTGAGTTTTAAGCCAACTTTTTCACTTTCCTCTTTCATTTTCACTGAGAAAGATTGGTTATTCAGATATTTTGAGTAATATTGGATGAAGCTACAAAACTTTGTATTTCCATTAAAAGTTTGCCTTAAAATATAATTAATTTATGTTAACTTTTTGTGATTAGCAGATACTACAAGATCCTACATGGGAATCACATACTTTCTGAACTTTACATTCATAGCATTAAATGTAAGATATGTTATGCCACTTACATTTTATATATTAGTACAAGAGTATTGCCCTGCCAATAAAATCTGTTCATTTTATTATAGCAATTCTAGTTGTCAAATGAATTAATATATCCACTTGGCATGTGAATCCAAATTCTCAACATTATCCTTTTAGTGAACAGAATTCATGATCCTTTCTATGTTTGATGAAATTGAATAAATAATTTTCAACATGATTCACCATCAAGGTAGAGTTACTATTTTGTGGATGTGTGCATGTATGGGACGTTTAGCTTAAAATAATGTTTAAAGACTGCTATGAATGCAAGCAGTTTGGGGGCATGCTTCACCTTATTCAAGTACAAGATAGCATGTAGCATCCCTCTATGAATCAATTCTTATAGTTTCTGAGCAGTATCAAGGGACAATATTCTATACTTATAACTGTGGAAAAAGCTTTGGTCAGTGCTTGGCATTGAGTAGCATTACTCAGCTTAATCTGATTATTGTTTGGAATTATATACATTTCCTAGTTTGCTGGCACAACATGAACCAAATAAACTTGAAATTTGCATACAGTGTGAGTTCACTGAAATAGCTGCCATAATAGTGACAAAACTCTATGTTTGCTATGTACTCTTGACTTGAGTAACGAAAAATTTTCAGTTATCCAAAGGAGTCATCTCTTTAGACAAATGAGTAGATGAAAATAAACCCATATCTACCTCACTTTACAAAGTACAAGTATTACTTGAAAGTTGGAAAGTGCATATATGCAAATGAGTATCTTTTGCATGGGTAATTTCTATATTAAAGAAAACCAGGAAAAATTCATGTTTTGAAATGGAGAACCACCATTTAAATTGGAGAATTCTTATCACTTAGCTAACCTATTTTGACTTGTAAAAATTACCAACATATCCAAGAAGAGAAACAATGTTATTTTTCTTCTTGCTTTATGTACTACTTCTTATCTACTGTTAGGATAAGCATCCAATAAATTAACACAATTTAACAAATATATTCAGTACATTAAGTTGAATAGAAAATCTATGGCATTATACTGGTTTACAATCAGATATTAGGAAAAGATGCACACTTATGAAATGCTTATGAACAAGCTAGTTCCATATGTACACAAACATATATATATAGTATTACAAGTAATGCAGTAACTATAGAAATAATATATAAGTGTGTAAAATTAAAATTGTTCAGTTCAGTTCAGCCACTCAGTCATGTCTGACTCTTTGCAACCCCATGAACTGCAGCACGCCAGGCCTCCCTGTCCATCACCAACTCCTGAAGTCCACCCAAACCCATGTCCATTGAGTCGGTGATGCCATCCAACCATCTCATCCTCTGTCGTCCCCTTCTCCTCCTGCCCTCAATCTTTCCCAGCATCAGGGTCTTTTCAAATGAGCCAGCTGTACTTATTCAGCAAGTTATTTAAAAGCATGAACAATTACAGAAATCTCTCTCATGTTTCTGACATTCAATACATACTGCTCTCCAGGTAAAAGAAGAACTCACAACTCTCCTTACAGGTCATTTAATTAGGCAGAAGGAACTTTAGGTCTGATTATAGTTTGTGGAGGATTTGTAATTTGAATGCACGAAAAATGCAATGCTCTGTGTCCAATTGCTATTTACCAAGTGCTATTGCTTCCTTGTATTAACTTTCTAAGTCTGGATGTAATATTACATAGTTTATCTACCTTACACAGAAGGCTTGCTGCAAAATTAGGAATTCTAGTCACCAAATGAGTGTATAAAATTAATTAATAATTATGCAAATTTGGCAGCGTGAACTCTGTATACTTCTCTTCTTCCTGAATGTTGTAATAGGATAAATAAGCTAGTGGAACATGGGAACAGAAAGGAAATATACAAATATACTAAAGACTTTTAGCCAAAAATCAACAGGGAAATTTATATTGGATAACAGAATATTAAAACAATTTCTGTCAAAATTTAAACATTCTAGCTATCACAATTATTGGTAGCATTTTTTGAAGAAACTAAAGTAATAATAGATTATAATTGGTAGAATTACTGGGAGAGATAAATCATCATAATGTGAATGATATCACTGTAAATGATAAAAAGAAGAACATAAAATTCCTAGAACTATTAAGACAATTAGGTAAGATGACAGATAAAAATAAGTAGAGTAAAATACTCAACAAACACATGAAAAGATAGTCAATATCACTTATTATTAGAGAAATACAATCAAAACTACAATGAGGTATCACCTCTCACGAGTCAGAATGACCATTATCAAAAAAATCTACAAACAATAATTGCTGAAGAGGGTATAGAGAAAAGGTAACCCTCTTATACTGCTTGTGGGAATGTAAATTGATACAGCCACTAGAAAAATAGTATGCAGGTTCCTTTAACTCTAAAAATAGAACTATCATATGACACAGCAATCCCACTACTAGGCATAAACCCTGAGGAAACCAAAATTGAAAAAGACACATGTACCCCAATGTTTATTGCAACACAATGTACAATAGCTGGAACATAGAAGCAACCTAGATGTCCATTGACATATGAATGGATAAAGCAGTTTTGGTACAATATACAACGGAAAATTACTCAGACATGAAAGGAACACATTTGAGTCAGTTCTAATGAGATGGACTAACACAGAGGCTATTATACAGAGTGAAGTAACCAGAAAGAGAAAGAGAAATATTGTGTACTAATGCATATATATGGGATCTAAAAGACTGTACTGAAGAATTTTATTTGCAGGGCAGAAATGGAGAAACAGAGGGGTGGGAAGGGGAGGGAGACAGGAGGGAGGTATCTGTACTATTTTACACCCCCACCAACAGTGTGCAAGGGCCCCAGTTTCTTCAGTTCAGTTCAGTTCAGTTCAGTCGCTCAGTCGTGTCTGACTCTTTGTGACCCCATGAATTGCAGCACGCCAGGCCTCCCTGTCCATCACCAACTCCCGGAGTTCACCCAAACTCACATCCATCAAGTCGGTGATGCCATCCAGCCATCTCATCCTCTGTTGTCCCCTTCTCCTCCTGCCCCCAATCCCTCCCAGCATCAGAGTCTTTTCCAATGAGTCAACTCTTCAAATGTGGTGGCCAAAGCACTGGAGTTTCAGCCTTAGCATCATTCCTTCCAAAGAAAACCCAGGACTGATCTCCTTTAGAATGGACTGGTTGGATCTCCTTGCAGTTCTGGGACTCTCAAGAATGTTCTCCAGCACCACAAAGCATCAATTCTTCAGTGCTCAGCTTTCTTCACAATCCAACTCTCACATCCATACATGACTACGGGAAAAACCATATCCTTGACTACACGGACATTTGTTGGCAAGTAATGTCTCTGCTTTTGAATATGCTATCTAGGTTGGTCATAACTTTCCTTCCAAGGAGTAAGTGTATTTTAATTTCATGGCTGCTATCACCATCTACAGTGACTTTGGAGTCCAAAAAAATAAAGTCTGACACTGCTTCCCCATCTATTTGCCATGAAGTGATGGGAACAGATGCCATGATCTTAGTTTTCTGAATGTTGAGCTTTAAGCCAACTTTTTCACTCTCCACTTTCACTTTCATCAAGAGGCTTTTTAGTGCCTCTTCACTTTCTGCCATAAGGGTGGTATCATCTGCATATCTGAGGTTATTGAAATTTCTCCCGGCAATCTTGATTCCAGCTTGTGCTTTTTCCAGCCCAGCGTTTCTCATGATGTATTCTGCATAGAAGTTAAATAATCAGGGTGACAATATATAGCCTTGACATACTCCTTTTCCTATTTGGAACAAGTCTGTTTTTCCATGTCCAGTTCTAACTGTGGCTTCCTGACCTGCATATAGGTTTCTCAAGAGACAGGTCAGGCGCTCTGGTATTCCCATCTCTTTCAGAATTCTCCACAGTTTATTGTGATCCACACAGTCAAAGGCTTTGGCATAGTCAATAAAGCAGAAATAGATGTTTGTCTGGAACTCCCTTCCTTTTTTGATGATCCAGCAGATGTTGGCAATTTGATCTCTGGTTCCTCTGCCTTTTCTAAAACCAGCTTGAAAATCTGGAAGTTCACGGTTCATGTATTGCTGAAGCCTGGCTTGGAGAATTTTGAGCATTACTTTACTAGCATGGGAGATGAGTGCAATTATGCAGTGGTTTGAGCATTCTTTGGCATTGCCTTTCTTTGGGATTAGAATGAAAACTGACCTTTTCCAGTCCTGTGGCAACTGTTGAGTTTTCCAAATTTGCTGGCATATTGAGTGCAGCACTTTCACAGCATCATCTTTCAGGATTTGAAATAGCTCCACTGGAATTCCATCACCTCCACTAGCTTTGTTCGTAGTGATGCTTCCTAAGGCCCATTTGACTTCACATTCCAGGATGTCTGGCTCTAGGTCAGTGATCACACCTTCATGATCATCGAAGATCTTCTTTGTACAGTTCTTCTATGTATTCTTGCCACTTCTTAATATCTTCTGCTTCTGTTATGTCCATACATTTCTGTCCTTTATCGAGCCGATCTTTGCATGAAATGTTCCCTTGGTATCTCTAATTTTCTTGAAGAGATCTCCAGTCTTTCCCATTCTGTTATTTTCCTCTATTTCTTTGCATTGATTGCTGAGGAAGGCTTTCTTATCTCTTCTTGCTATTCTTCGGAACTCTGCATTCAGATGCTTATATCTTTCCTTTTCTCCTTTGCTTTTCATTTCTCTTCTTTTCACGGCTATTTGTAAGGCCTCCTCAGACAGCCATTTTGCTTTTTTGCATTTCTTTTCCACGGGGATGGTCTTGATCCCTGTCTCCTGTACAATGTTGTGAACCTCAGTCCAATGTTCATCAGGCAGTCTATCTATCAGATCTAGTCCCTTAAATCTATTTCTCACTTCCACTATAATCATAAGGGATTTGACTTAGGTCATACCTGAATGGTCTAGTGGTTTTCCCTACTTTCTTCAATTTAAGTCTGAATTTGTCAATAAGTAATTCATGATCTGAGCCACAGTCAGCTTCCAGTCCTGTTTTTGCTGACTGTATAGAGTTTCTCCATTTTTGGCTGCAAAGAATATAATCAGTCTGATTTCGGTGTTGACCATCTGGTGATGTCCATGTGTAGAGTCTTCTCTTGTGTTGTTGGAAGAGGGTGCTTGCTATGACCAGTGTGTTCTCTTGGCAAAACTCTATTAACCTTTGCCCTGCTTCATTCCATATTCCAAGGTCAAATTTGCCGGTTACTTCAGGTGACTCTTGACTTCCTACTTTTGATTTCCAGTCCCCTATAATGAAAAGGACATCTTTTTTGGGTGTTGGTTCTGGAAGGTCTTGTAGGTCTTCATAGAACCATTCAACCTGAGCTTCTTCAGCACTACTGGTTGGGGCATAGACTTGGATTACTGTGATATTGAATGGTTTGCCTCGGAAATGAACAGAGATCACTCTGTCTTTTTTGAGATTGCATCCAAGTACTGCATTTCAGACTCTTTTGTTGACCATGATGGCTACTCCATTTCTTCTAAGGGATTCCTGTCCACAGTAGTAGATATAATGGTCATGTGAGGTAAATTCACCCATTCCAGTCCATTTTTGTTCACTGATTCCTAGAATGTCAATGTTCACTCTTGTCATCTCCTGCTTGACCACTTCCAATTTGCCTTGATTCATGGACCTGACATTCCAGGTTCCTATGCAATATTGCTCTTTACAGCATCAGACCTTGCTTCTATCACCAGTCACATCCACAACTGGGTATTGTTTTTGCTTTGGCTCCATCCCTTCATTCTTTCTGGAGTTATATCTCTACTGATCTCCAGTAGCATATTGGGCACCTACTGACCTGGGGAGTTTCTCTTTCGGTATCCTATCATTTTGCCTTTTCATACTGTTCATGGGGTTCTCAAGGCAAGAATACTGAAGTGGTTTGCCATTCCCTTCTCCAGTGGACCACATTCTGTCAGACCTCTTCAACATGACTCGTCCTTCTTGGGTGTCCCCACATGGCATGGCTTAGTTTCATTGAGTTAGATAAGGCTGTGGTCCGTGTGATTAGACTGACTAGTTTTCTGTGATTAGGGTTTCACTGTGTCTGCCCTCTGATGCCCTCTCGTAACACTTACTGTCTTACTTGGGTTTCTCTTAACTTGGACATGGGGTATCTCTTCACGGTTGCTCCAGCAAAGTGCAGCCACTGCTCCTTACCTTGGATGAGGGGTATCTCCTCACCACCGCCCTTCCTGACCTTGAAAGTGGAGTGGTTCCTCTCAGCCCTCCTGGGCCCACGCAGACACTGCTCCTTGGACGTGGGGTTGCTCCTCTGGGCTGCCGCCCCTGGCCTCAGGCATGGGCTAGCCTCCTCCCAGCCACCGCCCCTGGCCTCGGGCAGAGGGGTAGCTCCTCTTGGCTGCTGTCCCTGACCTCGGACATGGGATAGCTCCTCCTGGCCGCCACAATTTCTTCACATCCTTGTATACACTTCTCAACTTTTGTTTGTTTCTTGATAAGAGCTATCTTGATAAGTATCCTGTGAAGTAATATCCTTAACTGCCAATTCCCATAGCTCAAACCACTTGTATTGTTACAGATATCTTCAATTTAAAGGAATCCACATTACCAGAATCTATCTGGTGGGGATTGTGGCTTGCACCTAGTTCTGCAAAGAAAGGTGTATACTCTTGGTTTTCCAAAGTGGGATTTCTAAATTTGTTTTCCTACATATGCTATTACATAATGCTGTACAGATCCATGCAAATAATAACTGGTGAGTGTTGTGTCAGTCACACAGGAGGAGTGGTTTTTGCATGTAACCAGGAATCTTAGCATCAGGTATAACATTCTTGCTCAGATGAATCCTGAGTTCTAACTAAACGGAACTTAACTCCCCTGTGGCTATGCATTTGACAGCCAACTTTCTCAGCATTTGAAGAAGTAAAAGGATGAATCAAAATCATACATATAGAGACCTGGTATATAAATATCATCACAAATGCATCAAGAACTTTTACTCAGAAAAAATGAGTATTTAGAATAAAGCCTATTATTCATGTCAAATAGGATGTCACTTTCAGCCATTCAAGAATACAGTTGAGTATTGATTCCTTTATAAATGACAGGAACTAACCATTCAGATAAGAAGACGAAGAGGGAATTTTCGCTGTGGCATATGAGCAGAATGCAGCAAGTTTTGGGAGGCAGACATATAAACCATCAATCATTATACTATCTCACAAGGAGAGTTTCTGTAGCATAATGATATCTCAGTAGGATTATCAGGTACACGAATGAACTCAGTCTTTTATTTGGGAGGAAGTTGGAAAGTATGAAGGGTGTGTGGTGTGCTTATCCTTTCACAGAGAATGTAATTTTTTACTAACTTGTGGCTTAAATGGTATGTAAAATATCCACAGGCTAAGACTGTTCTTTCTGAAAAAGTATCAGGGGAGTAAGTCCAAGGAGTGAGTTCAGAGGCAGTGGGGATGGCTGACTAAGATGCCTAGAGGGAGCAGAAGGGTGAGAAAACCCAGTTGTGGGGCTGAGTAGGGTTGGCCAGGCTGGCATGAAGGACCCTGTGTGCTTAGTGAGCTGTGAAGGGCCCCTGAGGAGAGGAGTCTGAAAGGCTTAGGAGATGTTCAGCACACCCCATTCCCCCCACCCCCTGCCCCTTCCTTACTCTCCCTCCTCTTGGATTAAGCTCCCTTGTCTGCATTGGCAGGTTTTCTGGGCTAAGATGAGCCACCCTCGACCGAGGCCTGTCTACTCTCACACACCTCCAGCTCCCAGGGTCGCTGCCCCATCTGTCTGTCTGTCACTCCTCACCTCCAGGACAGGTTGTGCAGCCTGAGACCCCAACTCCATTGGCCCTGTGTGCACCCTTCTCTTGGAGGAACCCTTCATGCCTTCTGCGTGCTGCTCATTAGTCGTGTTGGGCGAGTCTTGGAGCCTCTGTTTGTGTGAAGTTCTGTAAATATGATGGGTTCACACAAGGAAGTGATTTTGATTGGGGGAATGTTGATTTGCTACACATGAAGTGGGAGTTAAGAAAAACCTAAAGACTCTGTAATGACCTGTAAAAGACTTAATGATTTGTATTGTATAGTGAACTAAATGTCTGTACTTGTGTACTTTATATGCCTTCCCACCATATGACCAATAGCCTCTAAATAATGTTCAGGTACCAGTGTCGCTTAGTATGTGTGGGGGATATGTGTACGATACTTTATGCAGAAAACCAAGATTCACCTCCCAGAAACTAAAAGTCAACTCTGCTTTACTTGACATTGTTATTCAGATTTCATATCCATAAAAATTATCTACAGAAAAATTCACTCAATTTTAGCTATGAACCTTCTTCAATAATATAAGTTTTCTGGTTGTGTTTAGTTATTTTTTTTTTTTTTTTTTATTGCTTGGAACAGAGGGATCCACTTACTTCTTAATATTTTTCTCTAAGCATTATATTACTTAATTTCAAATTATTTTGTAAGGATTGAGGTATACATAGCATTATGAAGAATTTAAACAGTCATCTCTGGATTCACTGCCCAGTATAGGAAATGATATTTAAATTCTAAAATTAATCACAAATGGGAATTTGATAGTTATGAGAGTCCCTTGGACTGCAAGGAGATCCAACCAGTCCATTCTGAAGGAGATCAGCCCTGGGATTTCTTTGAAAGGAATGATGCTAAAGCTGAAACTCCAGTACTTTGGCCACCTCATGCGAAGAGTTGACTCATTGGAAAAGACTCTGATGCTGGGAGGGATTGGGGGCAGGAGAAGAGGACGACAGAGGATGAGATGGCTGGATGGCATCACTGACTTGATGGACGTGAGTCTAGGTGAACTCCGGGAGTTGGTGATGGACGGGGAGGCCTGGTGTGCTGTGATTCATGGGGTGGCAAAGAGTGAGACACGACTGAGTGACTGAACTGAACTGAACTGAACTGACTGTGTTGAGGTTAAATTATTTTGCCCCCCAAACTCAAATGTTCAAGTCCTAATTTCTAGTACTTCTGAATGTGAACTTAATTGAAGAGTCTTTACGGAGATAATTAAATTAAAATGAAGTCATTAGCATAGGCCTTCATGGAATATGACTGATAACTATATAAAAAGGGGAAGTTTGAACATAGAAAGGAAAGACAATATGAGGAGACACAGAAGGAAGACAGCCATTTAAAAGTGAAGGAAAGAGAGACTTAGAACAGATACTTCCCTCACAGCCCTCAGAAGGAACCAACCTTTCAGTATCTTGACTTTAGTCTTTTAGCCTTCAGAACTGTGAGACAATAAATTTGTGTTGTTTATAGCCACCTAGACGATAGTATTTTGTTATGAAGTCCTCTATCAAATACCATGTATGTATTTCTAGTTCACTACATATGTTGTGATCAATAATAGTACATATTCTGCTTTGCACATTTTAAACAACTGTAACAATGGTGTCATCAGATCAGATCAGATCAGTCACTCAGTCGTGTCCGACTCTTTGTGACCCCATGAATTGTAGCACGCCAGGCCTCCCTGTCCATCACCAACTCCCGGAGTTCACTGAGACTCATGTTCATCGAGTCAGTGATGCCATCCAGCCATCTCATCCTCTGTCGTCCCCTTCTCCTCCTGCCCCCAATCCCTCCCAACATCAGAGTCTTTTCCAATGAGTCAACTCTTCACATGAGGTGGCCAAAGTACTGGAGTTTCAGCTTTAGCATCATTCCTTCCAAAGAAATCCCAGGGCTGATCTCCTTCAGAATGGACTGGTTGGATCTCCTTGCAGTCCAATGGACTCTCAAGAGTCTTCTCCAACACCACAGTTCAAAAGCATCAATTCTTCAGCGCTCAGCCTTCTTCACAGTCCAACTCTCACATCCATACATGACCACAGGAAAAACCATAGCCTTGACCAGATGAACCTTTGTTGGCAAAGGAATGTCTCTGCTTTTGAATATGTTATCTAGATTGGTCATAACTTTCCTTCTAAGGAGGAAGCGTCTTTTAATTTCATGGTTGCAGTCACCATTTGTAGTGATTTTGGAGCCCAGAAAAATAAAGTCTTACACTGTTTCCACTGTTTCCCCATCTATTTCCCATGAAGTGGTGGGACCGGATGCCATGATCTTTGTTTTCTGAATGTTGAGCTTTACGCCAACTTTTTAACTCTCCACTTTCACTTTCATCAGTGGTGTCATACTCATTTGCTTTTCTCTTTCTGTTGTTGTTCGGTTGCTAAGTAGTGTTTGACTCTCTGCAAACTGTAGCACGCCAGGCTCCTCAGTCCTTCACTTGTCTCCCAGGGTTTGCTCAGATTTACATCATTGGCATCACTGACTGAATGGACATGGGTTTGGGTGGACTCTGGGAGTTGGTGATGGGCAGAGAGCCCTGGCGTGCGGCAGTTCATGGGGTCGCAAAGAGTCGGACAGGACTGAGCAATTGAACTGAACATCCATTGAGTTGGTGCTGCTATCTAACCATTTATCCTCTGCTGACCCTTTCTGTTTTGCCTTCAATCTTTCCCAGCATCAGGGTCTTTTCCAATGAATTAGCTGATCGTTTCAGGTGGCCAAAGTATTGGTGTGCTACTTTCAGCAACAATCCTGCCAATAAATATTCAGGGTTGATTTCCTTTCAGATTGATGGGTTTGATCTCCCTGCAGTCCAAGGGGCTTTCAAAAGTCTTCTCCAGCACCACAATTTGAAAGCATCAGTTCTTTGGCCTTCAGCCTTATTTATGGTTCAGTTCTCACATCTGTACATGACCACTGTTATTAGTTAATGTTATATTTGGGAGATACATCTTTGAGTAATGTTTTGGTTATATATTCTCAATGCTGTACAGAATATTTCTTCACTTTCTCTGTACTACTTGCCCCAGTTCTAACACCCCACTCTCACCCTTGACCCAACCCTTTCTTGTGTGGAGAGGTTGTAGGCATAGTCAGGTAAGTGAGGGTCAGTTCAATTGCATCAGCATACAATCCTTACAGGCATTTATGGGCTATCTACATGCCCTCCACATACAAAACCTGGAGAATGTTGATTTTGTGTGTAAATCTTGCTCCAGTATGAAAAATCCCATACTTTCCATAGGAATTGTTTGTAAACAGATCCTCTTGCAACAGTTGAGGAGTGAGCGTGGGAGGTATAATCCCAGCCCTCAGGTAACCTATTTACAGGTAAACCTGAAATAATTCACTATGAGTTTACAGCAGATAATCCTGTTATCCCTCCACATGCTTATAAACAGAAAAATAAAATAGGCCTGAATGCCTCTTAGAATTGTTAATATTATTTAAAATTTAAAAGCCTTCTCTTGCTGTTGACTATACAGGGTAAAACTTGCCCATGATACAATGTAAACATTCAGTAGTTTACTTCTACATCTCCTATTACTTCAGGAGACTTATCTTGCTTTATAATGATTTTCTTCTTTATGCATTCAAAATTCTGATTTGATATCTTTTGTGTTTTTTTTTTTTTATTGCTAACTTCTGTTTTCATTTCATTGTTCCTCTCATTAATAGCTCAGTCGGTAAAGAATCTGCCTGCAGTGCAGGAGACCCGGGTTCGATCCCTGGGTTGGGAAGATCACCTGGAGAAGGAAATGGCAACCCACTCCAGTATCCTTGCCTGGAAAATCTCATGGATAGAGCAGCCTGGTGGGCTGCAGTCCATGGGGTTGCAAAGAGTCAGGCATGACTGAGAGACTAACACTTACTTACTCTGTGGTGCTATCTTTTTCATTTCTTTTTAAAAATAATCTTTGTATTTACCATTATGTCAATTACATTTTTTTTCTGATTCTTATTACATTATAGCACCTTCTATTTTCCCCAATTTTAAATCTTTCTCATATTTGAGTCATTGGGCTTTCTGTTTTTCCTCATAGTGGTTAAGTGTTCCACTGATTATTTTATTCATGCTGCAATTTTGTCTCCATTTTCATCCATTTGTCCTGAGTGCTCTTCAGCTGCTCTTTGTTTTGCATGTTAGTTTTGTACTATAAAATATATTTATATGGATCATTTTATTTTTTCCTTTTAAAAATAATCATCCTTGAGGCAGTAGAGACTTACTCAGATCATGCATTCACAACCTTCTTGGGTAAGGATAAAGTAAAAATCAGATTTTAAAAAGATTAGTGTTTTCATATCGTCCTACAGTTTTATTTCTGCAAGTGTTTACATTTTATTTCTTCGTAAACAACTGAGATATGAACTGAACACTTTACTCAGTAAAAGATTTCTCTCTCTCTCTCTCTTTCTGCCCCCACCCCTTTCTGCCACAAAAATGTGGTACTGTAGAGACTGATACTTTGTGAAAATATGGCTAGCTGGCCTCTCAGTGCTCTTCTCATTTGGCCTACCCCCGTGTTTCTCAAATTTAATGTAAATACACATCCATTAATCATCTTGCTGCCATATAGATTTGGGTTCAGAAAATATGACTCAGAGCTTGCGATTCTGAATTTCTAACAATCTCTAGAGAGAGTGATGCTAATACTTTGTTCCTCAGACCAAACTTTAAATAGCAAGAGCCCATCCTAGTATGGTTTTTCAAACCAACTGATCCCACAGAAGATGCTGCAAAAACATTTCACACCTGATTCTCACCAGTGACAAATAAACATTTTGGCAATTGTATCTCACTACTTTTAATGCCTTTGGTAGGTTTATTTCTTGAGATTTTTATAAAAGCAGAACCCATGATATTTGTGCTCCATTTCCTTCAGTGCATATTATCTGTTCTTTGGCTGGTCTTGTACAGTATTTGCCCTTTAAACTAACTCCATATTAGCTTAAATGAGGAATTTTTGTTTTTTTTCTCTTTTATTATTTGCCTAAATTTGAGCGAGAATAAGGGAAATGCCTAATCATCTATATTGTTTGAATTCTTTAAATGGTTGAAATTTACCGTAGAGCATGGTCAATAGACAAACATGAATTCTTCGATTATTAAGTTGAACTTTTAAATTATGTTTTCAAATTTTATATCCATGATAATTTTTGTTTGCTTGAGCTATTAAATCTTGAGCCAGGACTGATAAAATCTTTGAAAGTAATTATAGACTGTTTTAAATATTCACTGGTCAGTTTGCTAGTTTTGGTTTATATACATTGAGAATTTTCACATGAATGTAGAAAATTATTCCACATAAATTCATTATGATTATTGCTTTATTTGTGATTATTTATAGCATCTTATTTTAATTTTTTTCATGACTTATCTATGCTTGTCATTCTTTATTATATACATCATATATTATTTTCCTATAGTGGTTTATGGGCTTTCCTGGTAGCATAGTCAGTAAATAATCCACCTGTAATGCAGGAGATCAGGGTTTATAAAATATACACTTTATTTTTATTATTTTAGTGCTCACCCCTAAAAGTTAAACATAAATGTTTGATGTAAAATATAAAGAAAAAGAAAGATAAATTAAGTCACACATTTATATATCTGTCATTAACAGTGCCATCAAATATTTTAATTTCAGTTAATAGCTGTATTAGTTTGCTAGGGCTCCCAGAATGAGGTAGCACTGACTGGGTGGTTTAAATAACAGGAATTCATTTATTCACACTTCTGGAGGCAAGAAGTCCAAAGTCAAGGTATTGGCAGCATTGGTGCCTTCTAAGGGTCATGAAGTAAGGGTCTGTCCCAGGCATCTCTCCATGGCTTTTGGATGATTGTCTTTGCCCTGTGTTGTCTCCACATTGTTTTCCTTTTGTAACTATGTCCAGATTTATTCTTCTTAGGAATTAGTCACATTGCATTAAAGTAATTCTAATGAACTCGTTTTTTCTTAGGTATCTCTCAAAACTGTCCCCAATTACAGTCACACTTATAGCTAGAAATAAAAGTTTAATACTTCAACATTTGAATTTTGAGGGGGCACAAATCAGCCAATGAAATGATCCTCAGCCCTTTGCTCTTTCTACCTAGAAAATTAATTCTGTACATTGTTATTAAAATAAATTAGATATTATCCTTATTTATAAATTCGGTTACATTATAAAATGTAACCACTAATTTACCTACTTGTTTATATATGACAAAAGTTATTCGTTGAGAAATTGGCTATCAATAGACTTGTCCTTGATTGTTTTTTTTTTCCTTATTGGTTATCCATTTTATTTTTTTATTTTATGTTTTTAATATAAATTTATTTATTTTAATTGAGTCTAATTACTTTACAATATTGTACTGGTTTTGCCATATGTTGACATGAATCTGCCATGGGTGTACACATGTTCCCATCCTGAACCCCCCTCCAACACTTAAGAAAGTTTTATTATATTTTGAGTTCTATAGATGTGTTATTATGTATCTAATACACTCTGAGTAAATTGAATGATGTAATCCTACATTTGATATGCTATATCTGATGCTTAGCAGTCCTTTTTTTTTTTTAAAGAAGCCATCAATTATCTTATTACATAGTATTTCTCCTTTATTATTATTACTTTCTCCTAAATTTGAATAGATATATAATAGTCCACCTTATTTCTAATCTCCAGGTATCCTTTCTTCTCTTTAACATCTTTTATTTTCATATTTTTTTTTTTTTGCTGCATTTGAATATTTTCTAAAACTCCACTATCTAGTTCACTCACTTTCTTTTAAATATTTATAATTTCAAGTTTAACTTTTTAAAAAATTTAAATATTTTTTATTAAGGCATTAAGTACAAAAAGTTACCTATTTAGATTATATAAATTATTTAATTTTGATAACAATGACACCATAACAATAAACATATAGAATATTACTGTCATCCAATTTTTTCCTCTGTTTTTTTTTTCCCCCAGATAATCTCCTTCTGCTCTTGAATTAAGAAAAGCATTGATCTTCTATTTTGAATTTTCTAGAATGTCATATACATGGAATCAGAGCACACTTACACTTTTATGCCTGTTTTATTTTTTTGAGATTTAGCCATGTTGCTGAATATGTCAAAAGTGTGTATCTTTTTAATACTGATATTGCAAAGTTTATTTATTCACCTGTTGGTAAATAGTAACATGAAAAAGATGATTGTGATCCACGCATTTTCTAATTTCTAATGGCTGATATTAAAAAAAGACTAATGACAAAATTGATGCAGATGTGGAATGAATAGAGCTCACATATTATTGGGAAGAATGCAGAATTGCACAACAATTTTGGAGACAAGTTAGTAATATAAAATTTTTAATTTCTTATAAAATCAAGTATAAATATATTATGACCAAAGAAATGTCATTTTAAGTGTTTAACCAGAGGAGATAAAAACATGAAAATATGAGCAAATATATGCATATATATATATATACACACACACACACACAAATATATATCTTTAGGTGAGAATATTTATAGGATTATCTATAATAATAGCTAAAACCGGAATCAGTTGTTTTACATTTGCTTATTTTAAACTACAAGAAGTAATATTTGATTTAATTTCAAATTTTTCTAATTTTTTATATCTTTTAAATCCCTTACAGTTATACAGTGGAAGTGACAAATAGATTCAAAGGATTAGATATGATATAGACAGAGTGCCTGAAGAACTATGGACAGAGGTCCGTAACATTGTACAGGAGACTGTGATCAATACCACTCCCAAGAAAAAGAAATGCAAAAGGGCAAAATGATTGTCTGAGCTGGCCTTACAAATAGCTGAGAAAAGAAGCAAAGGCCAAGGGGAAAAGGAAAGATATATTCATCTGAATGCAGAGTTCCAAAGAATATCAAGGAGAGAGATAAGAAAGCCTCCCTAAGTGATCAATGCAAAGAAATAGAGGAAAACAATAAAATGGGAAAGACTAGAGATCTCTTCAAGAAAATCAGAGGTACCAAGGGAACATTTCATGCAAAGATGGGCACAATAAAGGACAGAAAGCTATGGACCTAACAAAAGCAGAAGATATTCAGAAGAGGTGGTGGCAAGAATACACAGATGGACTATACTAAAAAGATTTTAATGAGCCAGATAACCATGATGGTATGATCACTCGCCTAGAGCCAGACATCCTGGAGTCTGAAGTCAAGTGACCTTAGCAAGCATCACTATGAACACAGTCAGTGGAGGTGATGGAATTCCAGCTGAGCTGTTTGAAATCCTGAAAGATGATGCTGTGAAAGTGCTGCACTGAATGTGCCAGCAAACTGGGAAAACTCAGCAGAGCCCACAGGACTGGAAAAGTTCAGTTAGTTCATCCCTATTCCAAAGAAAGGCAATGCCAAAAATGTTCAAAGTACTGCACAATGGCACTCATCTCATACACTTGCCAAGTAATGCTGAAAATTCTCCAAGTTAGGCTTCAACATTATGTGACCCAGAACTTTCAGGTGTTCAAGCTGGATTTAGAAAAGGTAGAGAAACCAGAGATCAAATTACCAACATCTGCTGGATCATAGAAAAAGCAAGAGAGTTCCAAAAAAAAAATCTACTTCTGCTTCATTGAGTTCACTAAATAAAGCCTTTAACTGTATGGATCACAACAAACTCTGGAAAATTCTTCAAGAGATGAGAATACTAGACCATCTGACCTGCCTCCTGAGAAATCTGTATGCAAGTCAAGAAGCAACAGTTGGTACCGTACATGGGACAACGGACTGGTTCCAAACTGGGAAAGGAAAATGTCAAGGCTGTATTTTGTCACCCTGTTTATTTAACTTTTGCGTAGAGTACAGCATGTGAGATGCATGGCTGGATGAAGTACAAACTGGAATCACGATTGCTGGGAGAAATATCAGTAACCTCGGGTATATAGATGACACCTCCCTTATGGCAGAAAGGGAAGAGTAACTAAAGAGCCACTTGATGAAAGTGAAAGACAAGAGTGAAAAAGCTGAACTCATGTTAAAACTCAACATTCAAAATACTAATATCATGGCATCTGGTTCCATCACTTCATGGCAAATAGATTGGGAAACAATGGAAACAGTGACAGAATTTATTTCCTTGGGCTCCAGAATCACTGCACAGAGTGACTGCAGCCATGAAATTAAAAGATGCTTGCTCCTTGGAAGAAAGACTATGACCAACCTAGAGAACATAAGAAAAACCAGAGATATTACTTTGCCAACAGATGTCTGTCTAGACAAAGCTCTGGTTTTTCTGTTAGTAATGAATGTATGTGAGAGTTGGACCCTAGAGAAAGCTGAGGGCCAACAAATTGATGCTTTTGAACTGTGGTGTTGGAGAAGACTGTTTATAGTCCCTTGGACTGCAAGGAGATCAACCAGTCAATCCTAAAGAAAATTAGTCCTGAATATTCATTGGAAGAACTGATGCTGAAGCTTAACCTCCAATACTTTGACTACCTGATGTGAAGAACTGACTCATTTGAAAAGACCCTGAATGCTTGGAAATACTGAAGGCAGGAGGAGAAGGGGACAACAGAAAATGGGACAGTTGGATGGCATCACCGACTCAATGGACATGAGTTTGAGTATGCTCTGGGAGTTGTTGATGGACAGGGAAGCCTGGTGTTCTGCAGTCCATGGGGTTGCAAAGAGTTGGACATGACTGAGTGACTGATCTGAACTGATTTTTAGGTTTTAAGCTTTTTAGTTTTAAATAATTTTAAGTCTGTCTTATTTTACCTTTTGATCATTCTGTTTGAAGTCCTTATATGTCTAATTGGGGCATTTTTTCATTTTGTTTGATTTTCATGGTAGTTTGTTTTGGTTTTAGTTGTATAATTTATTTAAGCTCTGTTAGTGAGAATATTGTTCAGTATATCTGAAAGTATCCCCCTTCTACTGCATGGGGCCACCTCATTCGACAGGGCCAGGTTATAATAATGTCCAAGTAATGTGATAATACATATCATGCAATAATTTCTGGCTAGAGCAGTGATTTTAAATTCTCAGAGGACTGTTTATTTTTTAAACTCAGAGCCTAAACTAAAGGAAATTTTTCCTTAGTTACTTTCCCAGCAGCTCCATTACTTTGTAGCTGTCTTTTTCTTTCAGTGGGTATCATTTTCTGTGTCTGTGAGGATCTAAAGTACTGTTAGTTGGTTAAAGACAAGTATTTGTCTTTAATAATCTATATGGTTATTAAAGCCCAAGTGTCTGGATCTCAAAATTTGAGAATTTCCCAAGGTCAGTTTACCTTTAGTATTAGCTTATTGGTATCAGTTCACTCTTTATTTGGGGGGTTCTGACTTTTGTCCTTTGTTGTTCTTTAGTCACTAAATTGTGTCTGACTCTTTTGCCACCCCATGGACTGTAGCCCACCAGGCTTCTCTATCCATGGAATTTCCCAGGCAAGAATACTGGAATGGGTTGCCTTTTCCTTCTCTAGGGGATCTTTCTCACCCAGGGAATAACCTACATCTTCTGTCTTGGCAGGTGAGTTCTTCATCACTGAGCCATCAGGGAAGCCTGGCTAGTGCCTACCACATTGCTTAGCTGTTTAGCTTAACCCACAGTCTTAGTTTTATTCTTAACTGTGGAAATCAATCAGAACTTTTGTAGATGTGAAAGGGAAAATGAGCTCTGAGTTTTGTCTCCTGAAAGCCTATTTCTTTTTCTCAATCAACCCCACCAGTTGAATAGTACAGGGTAAAGGCTTTTACAATAAGGCTTTTTCATTGCACAGGTCAGATCCGTGTGGTTCAGGCAGTTCTGAGGTTGAGTGATTTATTAGAGGCTGAGGAAATCCATTTCAGCTAGCTCATATGGAATCAGTACTGTCCATGAAAAAATGGAAACCTTTGGAAAACTGCAGCAGATTCTAACTCAGATCTTTTTGGCAGGAGATGGGTCATGTCCACACTGAAACCACTAGAGGGTAGAGAATGAGGATCACCAGTGGGTTCATATCATTCATGATTCCCCCTAGGAAATAGGACAGATTGTCAGTCTGCCTCAACCTGAGTACACTGGGGTCAGAGACACAGTGCATGGCCCGTCTGCTGGTAGAAGTGGGAGTTTTGCATTAGACACCAGCAATGATACACCTCAGGGCATGGGACAGTTCTGGGAAGGTTAGAAAATATAAAGTAGCTTCAGAAAGCATCCCACATACCTGGTATTTGACATATCTCCCCTATGTGGATGTATGAAGTTCAACTTCCAGTTGGTGGTTCCATTGCAAAGGCTATTTTCAGAGTATTTTTCTTTTATGAGTCATACTATGTGGAGCAAGGATAAAGAATGTTCCCCGCTACTCTCTTAGGCCTCTCTCTAGAGTGAAGGTTCTGGTCCAAATTAACTTAGTGAATGCAGGCAAAGCAGCACTGAAACTGCTACATTCGTGAGGCCTCTTTTCATTGTGAACTTTCATAGGCCAAGGAAGGAGGGAGAGCCTATAGAAGACTGAATTTTCTGAACACATAAGGCCTTGCTTCAGTGTGATGTCTTTGGTCTTTAATGAGGCTGGCATTGTCAGCACATTTCCCACATTCAGTTCATCCACAGGCTTTACTATGGTGTGACCTTTCTTGTGTTGACTAAGGTATGGCTTACTGATGTATGCTGTCCACATTCACTGCATACAAAAGGCTTTGTTACCCTGTGAATTACTTTATGTATTTTAATGTAAGAACTGTGGCTAAAGAATTTCCCACATTCATCACACTCACAAGACTTCTGTCTAGTGTAGATTTTCTGGTGCTCAAGAAGTACATCTTTATGCATAAAAGCTTTCCCACAACTTCCGCACATAGAAGGCTTTTCTTCACTGAGAATTTTCTGTTGCTGTGTAAGTGTGTCTTTGCAACCGAAGGCTTTCCTAGATGTGTTGCATTCATAAGGTTTTGCTCCAGTGTGAATTCTCTGATGCTGAATGAAGTGAGTTTTTCTGTCAAAAGGATTTCCCACATTGGGCACACTCAGAACACCTTGAATCTGTGTAAGTTCTCTGGAACTTTTGAGGCTGGAGTTGTAGCTGAAACTTTTCCCACCATCATTGCACTAATAAGGCATTACTCTGCTGTGAATTTTCCTGTGTAATAGAAAGTAGGAGCTGTGGCTAAAGAGCATCTCATGTTCATCACACTCATAAGCCTTTTCTCCTATGTGTATTTCCTGGTACTGAACGTAATCCTCTTTGTGGCTATAAGCTTCCCCACTTTCACTGCATTGGTAATCCCTTTGCCTGGTGTGAAGGACCTCCTAACACTCAGCACTCTTGTATGGATTCTCCCAGTTGTGAGTGGCACAGTTCTGGACAAGTCCAGAGCCAGCCAAGAAGTCTTCCTTATGTTCCCTGCACATACAGGCCTTCCCTAACATGGCATCTGCAGCTATCCACAGAGGAGGCCCAGACCTTTTCTTTTCTGGGGACTGAGTCTCCACAGAGAGTTAAATCTGCTGCCTCTGGATTTGGTCAAGGTTTACACTGAACCAGAGGGCTTTCCCACATGATTTACATGGATATGGTTGCTGCCCAGGAGGTGCTCCCTGTTGGCCAGCCAGCTGCAAAATGCCTTTGAAGATCAGGTTACACATGTCACATGGGTGGCTTTTTTGGATTGAAAGACCCACCTGGAGAGTTTGCACATTTGATATTCTTACAGAAACACGCTGATCAGAATATGCCTTTCTATCCTTCACTAAAGAGCCTCTTGATGCAGGTGAAAGAAAAGAGTGAAAAAGCTGGCTTAAAACTCATCATTGATTCATTTTGATATTTGGCAAAACTAATACAATTATGTAAAGTTTAAAAATAAAATAAAATTAGAAAAAAAAAAAAAAAAAAATGAAGATCATAGCATCCAGTCCCATCACTTCATGGCAAATAGATGGGGGTAAAAATGGAAACAATGACAGATTTTATTTTTCTGGGCTCCAAAATCAGTATGGATGGTGAGTCCAGCCATAAAATCAAAAGATGCTTGCTCCTCATAAGAAAAGCTATGACAAACTTAGCATATTGAAAAGCAGAGATGTCAGTTTGCCGACAAAGTGCCATGTAGTCAAAGCTATGGTTTTTCCATTAGTCATGTATGGATGTGAGAGTTGGACTGTAAAGAAAGAAGGCTTAGCACTGAAGAATTGTTGCTTTTGAACTTTGGTGTTGGAGAATACTTTTGAAAGTCTCTTGGATTGCAAGGAGATCAAACCAGTCAGTCCTAAAGGAAATCAACCCTGAATATTCATGGGAAGGACTAATGTTGAAGCTGAAGCTCCAATACTTTGGGTACCTGATGCAAAGAGTCAGCTCATTGGAAAAGATTCTGATGCTGGGAAAGATTGAGTCCAAGAGGAGAAGGGGGCAACAGAGGAGGAGATTATTGGATGGAATCACTGACTCAGGGACGTAGTAATGGAAAAGGATACCTGGTGTTCTGCAGTTCATGGGGTCACAAAAAGTCAGATATGACTTAGTGGAGGAACAAATTCTTCACACTATACCTACAAGTAAGGCCAGAGCTTTCCTGGATCACCTCTGTCTTGACTGGAGCTATGTCTATCCTGTCAAGAACCCTGGGCTCTCTCTCTGGCTTAAGTTGAGAAATCAAACGGTGTCTGAAAATTGCAAGTTACCCTTTATTTTATGGGTGTTGGATTTTGTCCTTAACTTTTGATAAATTTAACTCTATTTAAAAGCATGCTGAGTTTGGGGTGTCCTTTCTGTATTCTGGCAGTTTGTGGAGTTCTCTTTATTGTGGAGTTTCCTCACTGTGTGTGGGTTTGTATAGGTGGCTTGTCAAGGTTTCTTGGTTAGGGAAGCTTGTGTCGGTGTTTTGGTGGGTGGAGCTGGATTTCTTCTCTCTGGAGTGCATTGAAGTGTCCAGTAATGAGTTATGAGGTGTCTATGGTTTTGGAGTAACTTTGGGCAGCCTATATATTGGAGCTCAGGGCTGTGTTCCTGTGTTGCTGGAGAATTTGTGTGGTATGTCTTGCTCTGGAACTTGTTGGCCCTTGTGTGGTGCTGGTTTCAGTGTAGGTATGGAGGCGTTTGATGAGCTTCTGTCAATTAATGGTCCCTGGAGTCAGGAGTTTCCTGGAGTCAGGGTTTGGACTTAAGCCTCCTGCTTCTGGTTTTCAGTCTTATTTCTGCGGGAGAGGGAGAGGGTGGGATGATTTGAGAGAATGGCATTGAAACATGTATAAGATCATATATGAAATGAGTTGCCAGTCCAGGTTCGATGCATGATACTGGACGCTTGGGGCTGGTGCACTGGGATGATCCAGAGGGATGGTACGGGGAGGGAGGAGGGAGGAGGGTTCAGGATGGAGAACACGTGTAAACCTGTGGCGGATTCATGTTGATATATGGCAAAACCAATACAACATTGTAAAGTTAAAAATAAAATAAAATATATATAAAAAATAAAAGCATGCTTGTTATGTCAATCAAGCATTTATAGTATTTTTTATTTTAATTATTTTAGAGGGAGAGTGTATCCGGTATCTATTCTGTATGTGCCAGAAAATGTAACTTTCTACTCCTCTCACAATCCAGGTTTTGGTAAAGTATATTATTTTTTCACAACTATATTCTCTCTCATTGCTCTTGGTGTAGACAGAGTATATTTTCCAGATTTAGTACATTTGAATTTGTGATTGTGAATTTGGCGATTGTGATCTGTTTTGATCATGGACTGTGAACAAAACAGGTTGTACTCTAAATCTGTGAAAAGATTTTAAATTAACTTGAGTGGTTGGACAGCTCCTTCATTTCAAGTCCTAAAATGAGATGACCTAAAGAAAAGATGAAAGAGCTGCTTGTTATTGTTATCCATAATCAATTTGGGATTGTGTGTTTCCATAGCAAATATTGAGTAATACACCAATGAGTCTGACTTTCATTCCACCTTGTTTCTTGTTTCTTTCACTATTGATGAGACTGATACTGGGCTATGCTTTCCTGACTGTCTTCTTTGTATTTGATAAGTAAAAATCTAAAATAAGACAAGAAAAGAGGAAAGCAGAATATAAAACTGATAAACTGATAAAAAATTGTAATATGATAGCCATAAACTCAACAGTGAAATTGCATTAAATATATATTCAACAAATTATCCATGTAAAGATTAATATTGTCAAACTTGATTAAAGAAAAGTCAAACTATGTGCTGCTTTCAAGAGATATATTTTAAATATAATGATGTTACATAAAGATGAAAGGAAAAAGATGGAAAGAGTTATTTTGTGAACACTAAAGAAAGCCAATGTGGCAATACTAATATCAAATAAAAAGATGTTAAAGTAAGTAGCATTGTTAAAGATAAATGTTGTATCCTCAATATTATTTTTTTTCTTTACCTGGTTCTTTTTAAGTTACTTGAACATTTTTTGAAAGTTAGTTTAATTAACAATAAATTACAAAGTGCACATATTAAGTAGAGCAAAAGTGAACCATAATATGTTACATTATATTAAAAGATACAAAATAATGATTGTCAGCTAATTTGCATTGTGCAAGTCTCTCATTCTCTCGATACCTCACTACACATGGATTTCTACTATATAGGGCTTCCCTGGTGGTTCAGATGGTAAAGAATCTACCTGCAATGTGCAAGACAGGGGTTTGACCCCTGGATCAGGAAGATCTCCTGGAGAAGGGAATGGCTACCCACTACAGCATTCTTGCCTGGAGAATTCCATGGACAGAGGAGCCTGGCAGGCTACAGTCCATGGGGTTGCAATGAGTTGAGCCAAGCAACTATGTAGTGAAATTTGATAATTATTAGTACAAGTGAATTTCTCTTAAAATCATAACATTGAATTAAAGAAAACAATGATTAAATCTGGATAGAATTATAGAAGTGGCAAAATGAATCTATGTAGATTTAGAAATAAGGATATTAGTTACCCTGGGCGAGAGGACTTGTAACGGGAAAGAAATAGAAGGGAGCTTTGAAGGTTCTGTTAAATATGTTGTTTCTTGATCTAGGTGATTGCTTTACAGATGAATTCACTTTGTGAAAGTTCGTCAAGCTTTACAATTATGAACCATACACTTTTCTGTGTATGCAATAATTCATTTTCAATAGAAATACAATGCTAATAGAATATTTTGATAAAACAAAAATATCACTAAACAATATTTTGACTATATACATTTTACATATTTTCTAAGCATTATTACCATAAAATAAAGTTTTTGTTTACTTTTGATTATTACTGTTTTTTCACCATTTCAAGAAAAATATTAATACTGTTTCTAAAGCATTTTGCAGTATCTGCAAGATTTAACATAAGGTATTTGCATAAACCCTGAGAACACACAATATAGAGTACTAAAAAAATAACAGGGTAAATATTTTTCTTATCTATCCTTTTAAACAGTAAAGTGTAAATTACATGAAGAAATGTGTTGCTTTTTTTTTTTAAAATCAGACTGAATAGGAAAATTTTCCAGTGGAATTTTTTTTAAAGAGATCAAATGAAATAAAAGCCAAACATCTGAAGGAGGTAAATACATTAAAAAAAAAATGAAAACAATGCATTGCTTTGGCAGGATTAATATCCACAGCTTCAGTGTCAAAAAGAAATATGGGAAAGAATTAACAATACATGAAGCATGAATATAAACTGCCTGAAACAAATGCTCCACAAGAGAATAAATGGAACATGAAACACCCTGTCCTTAGTCTCAGAGATGGAGAGAATAATTGAGAAGATTATGCTTTGTGATCCACTGTGATAAATTCTATTGATAGATGCAATAGGATTGGTATGGAACAGAAGCAAAACTGCTGCTGCTGCTGCTGCTGCTGCTAAGTCACTTCAGTCGTGTCTGACTCTGTGCGACCCCAGAAACGGCAGCCCACCAGGCTCCCCCATCCCTGGGATTCTCCAGGCAAGAAGATTGGAGTGGGTTGCCATTTCCTTCTCCAGTGCATCAAAGTGAAAAGTGAAAGTGAAGTCACTCAGTCCTGTCTGACTCCTAGCGACCCCATGGACTGCAGCCCAGCAGGCTCCTCCGTCCATGGGATTTTCCAGGCAAGAGTACTGGAGTCGGTTGCCATTGCCTTCTCCGAAACTTCTGCTACAATAAGGATAATGAAAACTACAGATATGGTACTTTAAATAGTATGACCAGTTTAAACCTTACAGCCAGTTAGGTATGCTTGAATTTATAGTATATGAAGCTAAAGAAAATCTAAAATCGTGGTTGTACATAATGCATTACAGATACACATATAAAAACCTCTTTAAAATATATACTTTAACATACATATAAAAACCTATATGTTTTAAATATATATATATATATATATATATATATATATACACACACACACACATATATACACACATATAAAAACCTTCTGGAAAGTATTATGTACAACCACGATTTTAGATTTTCTTTAGCTTTATATACTGTAAATTCAAGCCTGCCTGGCTGTAAGGTTTAAATTGGTCATACTATTTAAAGTACCATATCTGTAGTTTTCATTATCCTTGTAGTAGCAGAAGTTATATATATCTATTGAATATATATAATCATAAAGATTTGTTTAATCGTAAACAAAGATTTAACTATATATATATATAAAATCATAAACATCTTAAGAAATATTTGCTGCAGATTTTGATTCTGACTGTGACTAATGATTTAATTGTTAATACAATATTTTAAATATACTACAAGGGAAATTTCTGTAGAATTATTAATATTGCAAGAACTTATTCTCACAACCTATATTTTTTCTTTTCAAAAGTGATTGCAAGTTTTAATCAATTGTTATATGCATAGGAACTGAAAATCTTACATATATTAAAGTTTAAGTGCACACTGATCTATAGATGCCCAGGATGAGAAGTCTTTAGATGTAAAAATATTTATTAGAGCAAGTGAAACATGAAATTCATGTAAGTGTGAAATGAATTTAAAATAGTGTATTTTAACGTAAAGTAAAAATTGCCTAATGTTTACCCTAGTAGATAAAGTGCAATAAAGGATAAATTTAATCTAATTTCACCGTGTGTTCTAAGAGCACGAACGCAGAAATGAACAAATGTAAATATAGGAATACACATGCAGTTTCTTCCTTTCACCATACAATAGTGGAAACAAAAAGAAAAATTCAATTTTATATATTTTATAGTAGCATTGAAATTATGTTGCAAAAGGAGCAGAGGAAGGTAATATATTCTGAGGCATAACACAGGAGAGTTATAAAGGGTAAGGACTCAGAGGAAGGTGTACTTCAGCAGGGAGTCTATTACAAGTAGAGGGCAACAGGGTGTGAAGAGAATTTCCAGAATGACTGAAGAATAATAGGCATAGTGAGGTGGATGAGACCAAAGCCTAAAAATAGCACTACTCCAATAAGATTGTATTGTCATGACAATAAAATTAAAATACAAATTTTATTCCTGGAAAGTGGAGAAACCCATGTATGGATTTTAATCAAGAGTGAGAGAATATTTTACGCTTTAAATGGATTAACCTAGGAAGATTTTTGAAATTTTGGCTTATAATATTTCTAGAAAACAAGCAGACATTATATTATATGGTTCAGTTCAGTTCAGTTCAGTTCAGTTGCTCAGTCAGTCGTGTCCGACTCTTTGCGACCCCATGAATCGCAGCACACCAGGCTTCCCTGTCCATCACCAACTCCTGGAGTTCACCCAGACTCACGTCCATCGAGTCAGTGATGCCATCCAGCCATCTCATCCTCTGTCATCCCCTTCTCCTGCCCCCAATCCCTCCCAGCATCGGAGTCTTTTCCAATGAGTCAACTCTTCGCATGAGGTGGCCAAAGTACTGGAGTTTCAGCTTTAGCATCATTCCTTCCAAAGAAATCCCAGGGCTGATCTCCTTCAGAATGGACTGGTTGGATCTCCTTGCAGTCTAAGGGACTCTCAAGAGACTTCTCCAACACCACAGCTCAAAAGCATCAATTCTTTGGCGCTCAGCCTTCTTCACAGTCCAGCTCTCACATCCATACATGACTACGGGAAAAACCATAGCCTTGACTAGACGAACCTTTGTTGGTGAAGTAACATTTCTGCTTTTGATTATGCTTATATGGTTAAAGCTTACTATTTTTTTAAATTTATTTATTTTAATTAGAGGCTAATTGCAATATTGTATTGGTTTTGCCATTGTATGCTTCTGCGCATGCTCAGTCGTGTCTGACTCTTTGTTACTCCATGGACTGTAGCTGGCCAGGCACCTTTGTCCGTGGTATCCTCCAGGCAAGAATACTGGAGTGGGTTGCCACGCTCTCTTCCAGGTAATCTTTCTAATCCAGGAATTGAACATTCATCTTTTTTGTCTCCTGCATTGGCAGGTAAGTTCTTTACCACTGAGCTACCTGGGAAGCCATGAAGTATGCCATATCAGCAAGAAATTCAAGATTGGTAATTTTTTTTTTTTTTTTTCTAATTTTATTTTATTTTTAAACTTTACATAATTGTATTAGTTTTGCCAAATATCAAAATGAATCCGCCACAGGTATACATGTGTTCCCCATCCCGAACCCTCCTCCCTCCTCCCTCCCCATACCATCCCTCTGGGCCGTCCCAGTGCACCAGCCCCAAGCATCCAGCATCGTGCATCGAACCTGGACTGGCAACTCGTTTCCTACATGATATTTTACATGTTTCAATGCCATTCTCCCAAATCTTCCCACCCTCTCCCTCTCCCACAGAGTCCATAAGACTGTTCTATACATCAGTGTCTCTTTTGCTGTCTCGCATAATCGGGTTATTGTTACCATCTTTCTAAATTCCATATATATCGTTAGTATACTGTATTTATGCTTTTCCTTCTGGCTTACTTCACTCTGTATAATAGGCTCCAGTTTCATCCACCTCATTAGAACTGATTCAAATGTATTCTTTTTAATGGCTGAGTAATATTCCATTGTGTATATGTACCACTGCTTTCTTATCCATTCATCTGCTGATGGACATCTAGGTTGCTTCCATGTCCTGGCTATTATAAACAGTGCTGCGATGAACATTGGGGTACACGTGTCTCTTTCCCTTCTGGTTTCCTCAGTGTGTATGCCCAGCAGTGGGATTGCTGGATCATAAGGCAGTTCTATTTCCAGTTTTTTAAGGAATCTCCACACTGTTCTCCATAGTGGCTGTACTAGTTTGCATTCCCACCAACAGTGTAAGAGGGTTCCCTTTTCTCCACACCCTCTCCAGCATTTATTATTTGTAGACTTTTGGATGGCAGCCATTCTGACTGGTGTGAAATGGTACCTCATAGTGGTTTTGATTTGCATTTCTCTGATCATGAGTGATGTTGAGCATCTTTTCATGTGTTTGTTAGCCATCTGTATGTCTTCTTTGGAGAAATGTCTATTTAGTTCTTTGGCCCATTTTTTGATTGGGTCGTTTATTTTTCTGGAGTTGAGCTGTAGGAGTTGCTTGTATATTTTTGAGATTAGTTGTTTGTCAGTTGCTTCATTTGCTATTATTTTCTCCCATTCTGAAGGCTGTCTTTTCACCTTGCTAATAGTTTCCTTTGATGTGCAGAAGCTTTTAAGGTTAATTAGGTCCCATTTGTTTATTTTGCTTTTATTTCCAATATTCTGGGAGGTGGGTCATAGAGGATCCTGCTGTGATGTATGTCGGAGAGTGTTTTGCCTATGTTCTCCTATAGGAGTTTTATAGTTTCTGGTCTTACGTTTAGATCTTTAATCCATTTTGAGTTTATTTTTGTGTATGGTGTTAGAAAGTGTTCTAGTTTCATTCTTTTACAAGTGGTTGACCAGATTTCCCAGCACCACTTGTTAAAGAGATTGTCTTTAATCCATTGTATATTCTTGCCTCCTTTGTCAAAGATAAGGTGTCCATATGTGCGTGGATTTATCTCTGGGCTTTCTATTTTATTCCATTGATCAATATTTCTGTCTTTGTGCCAGTACCATACTGTCTTGATAACTGTGGCTTTGTAGTAGAGCCTGAAGTCAGGTAGGTTGATTCCTCCAGTTCCATTCTTCTTTCTCAAGATCGCTTTGGCTATTCGAGGTTTTTGTATTTCCATACAAATTGTGAAATTATTTGTTCTAGCTCTGTGAAGAATACTGTTGGTAGCTTGATAGGGATTGCGTTGAATCTATAAATTGCTTTGGGTAGTATACTCATTTTCACTATATTGATTCTTCCAATCCATGAACATGGTATATTTCTCCATCTATTAGTGTCCTCTTTGATTTCTTTCACCAGTGTTTTATAGTTTTCTATATATAGGCCTTTAGTTTCTTTAGGTAGATATATTCCTAAGTATTTTATTCTTTCCGTTGCAATGGTGAATGGAATTGTTTCCTTAATTTCTCTTTCTGTTTTCTCATTATTAGTGTATAGGAATGCAAGGGATTTCTGTGTGTTGATTTTATATCCTGCAACTTTACTATAGTCATTGATTATTTCTAGTAATTTTCTGGTGGAGTCTTTAGGGTTTTCTATGTAGAGGATCATGTCATCTGCAAATAGTGAGAGTTTTACTTCTTCTTTTCTGATTTGGATTCCTTTTATTTCTTTTTCTGCTCTGATTGCTGTGGCCAAAACTTCCAAAACTATGTTGAATAGTAATGGTGAAAGTGGGCACCCTTGTCTTGTTCCTGACTTTAGAGGAAATGTTTTCAATTTTTCACCATTGAGGATAATGTTTGCTGTGGGTTTGTCATATATAGCTTTTATTATGTTGAGGTATGTTCCTTCTATTCCTGCTTTCTGGAGAGTTTTTATCGTAAATGGATGTTGAATTTTGTCAAAGGCTTTCTCTGCATCTATTGAGATAATCATATGGTTTTTATTTTTCAATTTGTTAATGTGGTGTATTACATTGTTTGATTTGTGGATATTGAAGAATCCTTGCATCCCTGGGATAAAGCCCACTTGATCATGGTGTATGATCTTTTTAATGTGTTGTTGGATTCTGATTGCTAGAATTTTGTTAAGGATTTTTGCATCTATGTTCATCAGTGATATTGGCCTGTAGTTTTCTTTTTTTGTGGGATCTTTGTCAGGTTTTGGTATTAGGGTGATGGTGGCCTCACAGAATGAGTTTGGAAGTTTACCTTCCTCTGCAATTTGCTGGAAGAGTTTGAGCAGGATAGGTGTTAGCTCTTCTCTAAATTTTTGGTAGAATTCAGCTATGAAGCCTTCTGGACCGGGGCTTTTGTTTTCTGGAAGATTTTTGATTACAGTTTCAATTTCCGTGCTTGTGATGGGTCTGTTAAGATTTTCTATTTCTTCCTGGTCCAGTTTTGGAAAGTTGTACTTTTCTAAGAATTTGTCCATTTCTTCCACATTGTCCATTTTATTGGCATATAATTGTTGATAGTAGTCTCTTATGATCCTTTGTATTTCTGTGTTGTCTGTTGTGATCTCTCCATTTTCGTTTCTAATTTTGTTGATTTGACTTTTCTCCCTTTGTTTCTTGATGAGTCTGGCTAATGGTTTGTCAATTTTATTTATCCTTTCAAAGAACCAGCTTTTGGTTTTGTTGGTTTTTGCTATGGTCTCTTTTGTTTCTTTTGCATTTATTTCTGCTCTAATTTTTAAGATTTCTTTCCTTCTACTAACCCTGGGGTTCAAGATTGGTAATTCTCACCCTTTATTTTAATTTATCCTTTCCAGTATTACAATAGTGACTTAAAATGACTTTTAAAGGACCATTCAAGATGGCCAGTTAACACATAAATTTTCTTTGGTGATTTTCTCTTTGTATCACATGCAATATTTCCCAAGGTGGAGTTAAATTGACTGAGGAAATACATAAAGTATTTTATGAGATGCATGGTGGTATTTTTTAATTGATTGACTAAACAAGCATATTCAGATTATTAAGGAGAGTGAGTGTGTTTTAAGAGGTGTATTAGTTTACATTGGTCACCTCACAAACCAGGCAGTCTATGTTTAATAAACTTCTTTGCTGTAAAAACTTCAAATCCTGTATGTTAGGATTAATATCAGCAACATTGTAAAATAGAGAAATTCAAATATTTGGTATCATCATTGCCAAAAATGTTTTCAAAGATACGTTCCCCCTTGTCCGTAAATATTTTAGTTTTACCCTAGAATTTTGCAACACTAATTTCTTCAAAACAACAGTTAATAAGAACCAGATGAACAAATACCAAGAACTATTTATGTCCCAGTGACTCAATGGGCGTGAGTCTGAGTGAACTCCAGGAGTTGGTGATGGACAGGGAGGCCTGGTGTGCTGCGATTCATGGGCTGGCAAAGAGTCAGACACAACTGAGCAACTGAACTGAACTGAACTGAACTGATGCAAAATTGAATGAGTAGTAGTTCTCATCAAGGTTGTGTTCTCTTAATAATGAATGCCTTGTTTCATAATAAAATGCCTTGTTTCAAAAATGTGTAAATCATATTCTGGGGTGTTTGTATTTATGTATAAGAGAGAGCAAGAATAATGAGCAATTCTATCTTATGTATCCCTTCATATTCTACTCATAATTCATATAAAATTAGATTTATTAAATGTATGTTACAGAAGATATCCTGTATTTCACTCTGTTTCTCTTTTTCTATAATAAAGGCTCTCTTGCCTCACCTTTAATTAGATTAACTGAAGACTTTGACATACAAAGTAGGTGGAGTGTTTCTTATGTAATTATAGGAATAAAGAGCCAATTTTAGGACTGCTCATGGAATGGAAGTCAAGTTTCCCAGTGAGAATAGGTAATTGTTTACATTACATAACCACACAGTTTCCAGGATTGCCACTGAAATGTAGTTAAAGCCTTTGAATTCTGGGTTGTGATAAGTATGACACAAGGCTGAGATTTCTACAGTTTCTTGCTAGAGGCCTGTTCAGTTTTTTGAGAGGTAGTTTTACCATTCGACCCATTTACTACCCTTTTTCAGAATGAGTTACAGATGCTTTTCCATAGCATGTGAGAAATGGCATGTGTAGGAAGAATTGAAAAAGTAATTGGGAGAATGGAAGACATATCTTTTGAGTAACATACTATATCTTTTTTATTTTACTTCCAAAAACCAAGGCACCCAGAGCTTCAAGCTGGTTACCAGAATAGACACTGCACAGTTCAGCTACCTCAAGGTCCTTATCTTTTGCCATTAACTCTTATATTTTCAGGTTAAATATTGCTTTTTCTAAATTGCCACAGTTGATTGAATTACCTACATGAGCTGCGCCTGAAGAATTTCTCCCCTTCTCCAGGCTTACATATTATCTTGAGGTGAATGACTTTAGAACTGACCAGTACCTATGTACTGGTGTGTGTGTTTGTGTGTGTGTGTGTGTGTGTGTGTATCAGTTAAACATTATTTCTCTAGTCTAGACTCTATAGACTACAACTGACTAAGACTTTCATATATTACACAGTCTTTCTACAGACAAATGTTATTCTATAATATGCTGATTTATTTGATCTCCTACTCTAGGACTTAGTTTCAATAACTAATGATACCTTTATATCTCCATCATTTTCATCTAAACTGGATAATTCCCATAGTTATAAAAATAAGTCTATATTTTCCACAAAAGAAAGTTGATATTATATTTTTTAATTGCTATTTTATATTTTCCATACCTTGAAAAATAAGGGGTCTATCTCATATCTTATTCCCTATCTACAGTCTTCCTAGTGAGTACCCAATGAAGGCCTATAACAGGTTGTGAATGGACAAATAAGTGGATTTCAATAGAAACTATGAAACAGGGACTTCCTTAGTGGTCCGGTGGTTAAGACTCTGCACTTCCAATGCCGGGGTCCCAGGTGATCCCTGATCATGAAACTGAAGGTCGTGCATGCCGCACAGAGTGGCAGGGGGGTGGAGGCAGTGGGGGGATTATAGGAGGGAACTATGCAACATAAAATCAGATCTAAAGAAAAAAAAAAACCTACAAGACTTAATAGCTAGTGATTTAAAAAAATGTGTGACTATACTCCCAGAAAAGAAGGGGAGCAGAAAATTATTTTAAAAAGAAACTTAAAATTCTTCCCAAATTGGATGAAAAGTGTAAATCCACACATCCAAGTTATTAAACTTCAAATAGAATAAACATAAATGAGCTACATATCAAAATTAAGTTGCTAATAAAGCAGTGATAAGGATAATATATTTTTAAAAAGCCAAAGGAAAAAAATATGCACCATATAAATGACTACAGATAGAATGACAGAAAATCTATTAGAAACTAAGAATCTCAAAAAATGGAGTTATTTTATCAAGGTTTTAAAAGAAGAAAAACTGTCAACCTAGATTTCCATAGCTAGGTTACCTGTATTTAAAGACAAAAACATTTTCACACCAACTAACACTAATATTTGGATGGCTAAATATTAAAACTAAGATCACTGACAGTATATTTGCTGAAGATGACAAGTACTCTCATTTTTGCAAAATGATGTAGCTGCTTTGGAAGTCAATTTCAGTTTCTGATAAAACTAAATATAGTATTCCATACAGTTAATACAAAGTACTTAATCCAAGTCTATATCCCACCCTGTAATGCTGAACAAGCTAAAGTTGAACAGTTCTATGAAGACCTACAAGACCTCTGCATTATCTTTGCAGCTTTTCTGTAAATCTAAAATTATTTTAAAAAAAAAGTTATCATAAGGAAATTAAATATATATATAAATTAATATATATATATATATATATATATATATATATATATACATATATATAATATGTATGCAAGACTAGGAGCAGATAAGAAAATGGCAATTCACTCCAATGTTCTTGCCTAGAGAATCCTGTGGACAGAGGAGCCTGGTGGGCTGCTGTCCATAGGGTTGCACAGAGTCGGACATGACTATGCATGCCTACACTGGAGAAGAAAATGGCAACCCACTCCAGTATTCTTGCCTGGAGAATCCCAGGGACAGAGGATCCTGGTGGTCTGCCATCTATGGGGTTGCACAGAGTCAGACATGGCTGAAGCGACTTAGCAGCAGCAGCAGCAGCAACAAACACTAAGAGAAGCTCCAGAAAGCTGCAATGGATAGATTACTAGGCATGAAGAGAAATGTTTCAAAATGAAAAATTATATTTGTCAAAAGATAATAAGCATATTATATTTTAATAATAAGCATATTATATAATATAATAAAGTAACCTAATAGAGCCTCAAAATACTTAAAAGCAGAAACATACAGAAGTTCAAAGAATAACAAGTCTAAAAATGAGTAATAGATTTTGATTCCCTTCTCTCAGTAACTGATGTAACAAGTATGAAAAAAAAATTCAGACTACAGAATACCTAAGAAAATGTGACTACTAAAACTGACCTAATTGATATTCATACATCATCCAACCCTAAAATACCAAAATGTATTTTGTTTTCAGATGCATAATACTATAAAAGTGAGATCATATTCTGGGCCATAAAACAAGCTTCAGTGGAAAAAAAAAAAACAAAACTGAAATTATACAATATATGTACCTTGACCATAATGGAATCAAAGTAAAAATCATTAACAGATATGCAGAAAATTGACAAATATTTAGAAATGTCAAGATATTCTGAAATAATTCATGTGTTAATGTGTCATAAGAGGAATAACTAATGAAGTTAGAAAATACGGGTTTGAGTGAAAAAGGAAACATAATACATCAAAATGTGTGGGATATACCTAAAACAGTACCTACAGAAAATTTTTATATTTAAAGACTGACATTGCAAGAAAATAGAAGTTCTCAGTTCAATGAACTATGCATATACCTTAATAAGCCAGTAAAGAAAGCAAATTAAATCCTAAGGAGTAGGAATAAGGAAATAGTAATGGAAAAGTAATGGAAGAAGAGAACATTAAAGTAGAAAAAGCAAAATCTCATTTCACAAAAAAGATTTATAAATGATAAATATCTAGCTCAATTAATCAATTAAAAAAGAAGAAAGAAACTAGTATATCAGGCATGAAAGAGGAGACATTACTACCAATCCAAAAGACATTAAAGTAATAGAAGTCTATTATAAAAAGATTTTAATTGAATATATATGAACTAGAAAAGTTCCTTACCATCACACTATGAAAGTTTCCTCAAGAAGAAGTAATCACAATTGACTATATCTACTAAAGAAATAGACTTCAAGTGTTTAACATGAGAGAACTCTGTTTTAAAGACGAAATCAAGTGAAAAGTGAAAGTGAAGTCGCTCAGTCGTGTCCGACTCTTTGCTACCCCTTGGACTGTAGCCTATCAGGCTCCTCCGTCCATGGGATTTTCCAGGCAAGAGTGCTGGAGTGCATTGCCATTTCCTTCTCCAGGGGATCTTCCTGACTCAGGAATTGAACCTGGGTCTCCTGCATTGCGGGCAGACGCTTTACTGTCTGAGCCACCAGGGAAGCCCAAGAGTGTCACTAAAACCCATCAAAGTAAAAGTTTATTGATTGGCTTTTATTGTATGAAAAATGTACTTCCTTAAAGCTGTTTTACTGCTATAATATTAAATATAGATGTGTTTTTCCCTCAAGGGAATACAACTGAGTCCAGAAATAGATGAAGCAACTGATTTTTTGACAGTGATCCAAGATAATTTAATGGAAATGGGGTGATTTTGAAACATCTGTCAATCTTCAATGTGATGATATTAGGAGGTGAGACCTTTGAGAGGTAATTAGGTTTAGATGGTCAAGACCATGGAGCTCCCATGATGGGATTAGTGTCTCTGTAAGAAAAGGAAGTGGAGAAGGCAATGGCACCCCACTCCAGTACTCTTGCCTGGAAAATCCCATGGACAGAGGAGCCTGGTAGGCTGCAGTCCATGGGGTCGCTAAGAGTCGGACACGACTGAGCGACTTCACTTTCACTTTTCACTTTCATGCATTGGAGAAGGAAATGGCAACCCACTCCAGTGTTCTTGCCTGGAGAATCCCAGGGACGGGGGAGCCTGGTGGGCTGTCATCTCTGGGTTCGCACAGAGTCGGACATGACTGAAGCGACTTAGAAGCAAGAAAAGGAAGAGACTAGACTTCTTTCTGTTGTCCTGCCATGTGAGGATACAGCAAGAAGGTGGCCATCTTTAAGCTAGGAAAAATGTTCAAAAATTGAATATGCTGGAATCTTGATCTTGGACTTCCAGGTCTCCAGAACTGAAAAATATCTGTTGTTTAAGCCTTACAGTATATAGCATTTTGCTATAGCAGACTGAGCTAAGAATTTACCTTGTACCATATAAAAAAGGGAGAAGGCAACTGCAACCCACTCCAGTCTTCTTGCCTGGAGAATCCCAGGGATGGGGGAGCCTGGTGGGCTGCCGTCTATGGGGTCATGCAGAGTCAGACACAACTGAAGCAACTTAGCAGCAGCAGCAGCAGAATATAAAAAAGAATACATTGAAATTGATGGTAGATCTAAATGTAAAAGTCAAATCTATAAAAATTCTAGAAGAGCATGCAAGAAAATTGTTGTGAATTTGGTTAGGGAAATAATTCTTAGTATACAAAAAATATTAACCATATATAGAAAGAAATATATGGTATAGACATTGACTAAAAAACAATAAACATCAAAAATACTTTTAATTATTTTATTTTTAATTGGAGGATAATTTTTTACAATATTGTGTTGATTTCTGCTGTACAGCAATGTGAACCAGCCATAAGTATACAAATATTCTCTACCTCATGAGCCTCCCTGCCACACACACACACACACACACACACCCCGCCGCCATCCCATCCCTCTAGGTGGTCACAGAGCACCAGGCTGAGCTCCGTGTGCTACACAGCGACTTCCCAGTACTTACTTGCTTTACATATGGTAATGTATATATTTCAGTGCTATTCTCTCAGTTCATCCCATCCTATTCTTTCCCCACTGGGTCCACAAGTCTCTTCTGTACATCCTCAATACCATTTTTCTAGATTTCATATGTGTCAATATATGATATTAAACGTCAAAAATTTTAATACTTGGAAATATTACTAACAAAGTGAAAACCAAGATATGTACTAGGAGACTAGCATTTATTTATGTTTATGTAATATGTATCTATATTTATTTATATTTACATCGAGAATTCTTACAACTCTACAATAAGAAGAAGAAACCCAATTTCTAATGTGTGTAAAAGATTTAGGGTACTTTAATCAAGCAGTATAATTCGATGGCCAATGAGAGAATTTTATGTAGCTCACCATTATCAAGTGTTCCAGGCAAGAATACTTGAGTGGGTTGCCATTTCCTTCTCCATAGATTAAATCATTTCTAAATTAAGTTTAGGTAGATGTCTATAAAAGTGTTTCTCCATTTTCTTCTTTACGACCATCACCAGTACCCACATACACCCAATACCACCTTCCAACCCTATCTCTATCATTTCTCCCATGAAATAAACAGATTTGAGGGTATTTAGTTTAACTAAAGAAACTGCCGTCTTCTCCATTTTGCCTTGTTAAAAAGATAGTAATAGGGCAGGACATCCAAGAATCAGTGAGATGAAAGAAGATGTGATAAAAGCAACTGAAAGACTAATTAATACTAGAAGAGCTAAAATTTAAAAGGAGAAAACCAGTATTAACAAGGATACCAAGCAATTGGGAATCTTATGCATCTGGTATGGGAATGGAAAGTGGAATAGCCATTTTAAAATACTCTGTAGGTTTTTATATAATTAAGCACACATTTCCAAGTCAGTCAATAATCTGATACTTGATATTTGCCCAAGAAAAAAAGAAAACATAGGCCTATGCAATGTACTGTATGCAAATGTTCATGTAAGCTATTTCATACTACCTCAAAACTGAAAACAATCCAAATGTCCACCAAATGATGAATGGGTAAGCACATTTTGTTATATTCTTATGATAAAATACCATTCAGTGATTAAAAATGAGTGAACTGCTGATGCAAAGCCCAACATAAATGAACCTTCAAAGCATTATGCTAGGAATAAAGGCAGAATAAAGGTGAATAAAGGCAGAATAAAGGTGAATAAAGGCAGACAGAACTGACTACATACTGTTTTGTGCTATTTATATAGGATTCTAGAAAAGGCAAAATTATAGTGTCACAAAGCAAATCAGTTTTTGTTAGAGGTTTAGATTGGAGGGGGAGAGGGTCTAGACTGCAAACAGGTCTTAAGGGAATTTTTGAGGCTGAAGAAAATGTTTTGTAGGTTGACTGTGATTAGTATTACACAACTGTATTCATTTGTCAAAATCCATCAAAGTATAAACTTTAGTAAGTAAATTTTATTGAATGAAAACTATACTCAGCTCATTTTATGGAAATGCTTAGCACTGGAAAAGATCAGTTTTCATTCCAATCCCAAAGAAGAAAGGCAATGCCAAAGAATGTCCAAACTACTGCACAATTGCACTCATCTCACAGGCTGGTAAAGTAATGCTCAACATTCTCCAAGCCAGGCTTCAACAGCATGTGAACTATGAACTTCCAGATGTTCAAGCTGGATTTAGAAAAAGAAGAACCAGAGATCAAATTTCCAACATCTGTAGGGTCATCGGAAAAGCAAGAGAATACCAGAAAAACATCTACTTCTGCTTTATTGACTATGCCAAAGCCTTTGACTGTGTAGATCACAGCAAACTGGAAAATTCTTAAAGAGATGGGAATACCAGACCACCTCACCTGCCTCCAGAGATATCTGTGTTCTGGTCAAGAAGCAACAGTTAGAACTGGACATGGAACAATGGACTGGTTCCAAATTGGGAAAGGAGTATGTCAAAGCTGTATATTGTCACCCTGCTTATTTAACATATATGCAGAATATATTGTGCAAAATTCACCACTGGATAAAGCAAAAGCTGGAATCAAGATGGCCGGGAGAAATATCAATAACCTCAGATAAACAGATGACACCACCCTTATGGCAGAAAGCAAAGAAAAACTAAAGATCCTCTTGATGAACATGAAAGAGGAGAGTGAAAAAGCTAGTTTAAAACTCAACATTCAAAAAACGAAGATTGTGGCATTCAGTCCCATCACTTCATGTCAAGTAGATGGGGAAACAATGGAAACAGTGAGAGACTGTATTTTGGGGCTCCAGAATCACTGCAGAGGGTGTTTGTAGCCATGAAATTAAAAGACCTTTGCTCCTTGGAAGAAAAGCTATGACCAACCTAAACAGCATATTAAAAAGCAGAGACATTACTTTGCCAACAAAGGATCATCTAGTCAAAGCTAAGATTTTTAAAGTAGTCATGTATAGATGTGATCGTTGGACTATAAGGAAAGCTAAGTGAAGAAGAATTGATGCTTTTGAACTGTGGTGTTGGAGAAGACTTGAGAGTCCCTTGGACTGCAAGGAGATCAAACCTGTCAATCCTAAAGTAAATCAGTCCTGAATGTTCTTTGAAAGGACTGATGCTGAGGCTGAAACTCCAATACTTTGGCCACCTAATGCGAAGAACTTACTCCTTGGAAAAGACCATAATTGCCTTTTGCCATAAAAAGGCAAAATTGAAAGCAGGAGCAGAAGGAGACTACAGGATGAGATGGTTGGATGGCATCACCAACTCGATGGACATGAATTTGAGCATGCTCTGGGAGTTGGTGATGGTCAGGAAGCCAGTTGTGTGCAGTTAATGGGGTCGCAAAGAGTTGGACATGACTAAGCAACTGAACTGCCTGGATAAAAATATGAAAAATATAGTCTCTAATGGGTAGTACATTGTATACATTAGAAATAAATGTATTTTCATGGCTTAACATTTCCCATGCTTTCACAATTCTGACAGAATAAAAATTTCCCTAGCCTTTCAAAGCTGGCTGCAAACATTAAACCTACTTTGCCAAATACAGTTGAGTAAGAAAGCATGTTACTGCCCAGTGTAATCACCCTTCTCTTCAGTAGCATCAAAATATTTGGACTGCCAGTTGCAGAGAACTATTTAGCAATTATGAAGTGAATGTTGGATCCATGCCATATCATTTTGATCAGTACCAGCTCCCTAAAATGGCACCACTTAAGGAAATGGCATTATAACACTGTGGGTGAGTGAGAAGGTTCTGCATTTTCTAACACCTGGGCATAACGGGGGGGCGTAGTTAATGACCTTCACTATATTCCCTTGGATGGTAGTCTATATTTCTTACCACTTGTAGCATTCTAGTTTTCTCCATTTTCTAATATTTTCTGGTGAACTGTTAAAATGAAATCAAGTCTTTGTCTGATTTTCAAAGTTACTACTTAGAAATTCACCATTATTATCTTTAAGACATTTTCAAACAGAAACCATCATGTACATCTCATTCAAAATTTCTGCTCATCTTATAGAATTAGTAGAATGAAATTAGGCTGTATACTTCCTGTTATTGGCAAACTTCTCTTAACATGTGTTCAGAATACTGGAGCAAGGACTCATTAGTGCTTCTGTGAATTTTAGAAAAATTCTTGATCACATTTATTTCTGTCTATTTGAAACTAATATGCTTTTCAGTTCAGTTCGGTTCAGTCGTTCAGTTGTGTCTGACTCTTTGTGACCCCGTGAACCGCAGCACGCCAGGCCTCCCTGTCCATCACCAATTCTTGGAGTTCACCCAAAACCATGTCCATTGGGTCGGTGATACCATTCAACCATCTCATCCTCTGCCGTCCCCTTCTCCTCCTGAACTCAATCTTTCCCAGCATCAGGGTCTTTTCAAATGAGTCAGCTCTTCACATCAGGTGACCAAATATTGGAGTTTCAGCTTCAGCATTAGTCCTTCCAATAAACACCCAGGACTGTTCTCCTTTATGATGGACTGGTTGGATCTCCTTGCAGTCCAAGGGACTCTCAAGAGTCTTCTTCAACACCACAGTTCAAAAGCATCAACTCTTTGGCGCTCAGCTTTCTTCACAGTCCAAGTCTCACATCCATATATGACTACTGGAAAAATCATAGCCTTAACTAGATGGACCTTTGTTGGCAAAGTAGTGTCTCTGCTTTTGAATATGCTATCTAGGTTGGTCATAACTTTCCTTCCAAGGAGTAAGCGTCTTTTAATTTCCTGGCTGCATCACCATCTGCAGTGATTTTGGAGCCCAGAAAAATAAAGTCAGCCACTGTTTCCACTATTGCTTCCTCTCTATTTGCAAGTGTGAATAGAAAAATGAAAGGGGGCAAAAACTGATCATCAGGAAACTGTATCAGCAGTTAACTATGAACCTTTTGCTGCATTAATAATTACACTAAACAATACACATTTGTATACTCTTTTCTACTTTACAAATATTTTACATGCATTATTTCATTTGGTTCTCATGAAAACTTAGTACAGATCAGGTATTATATCTTCACAGATAGGAAAGAAGTTATTTTGTCTAAAAGACAGGAAAACTGAGGGATTCAAGTATATGTCTAGAGTCAATTATTACATAATGTCAAAGGAAATAGTATCAAATCACTTTTTTACAAACTTATTAGTGTTCTACAATAACATAAAAATGAAATATAGGTGGAAAGGTAGAGAAATCTTCTCACATTATCAAATCTACAATGGAGACTAATTTAATAATTATAATAAAGGTGAAAATATTATGTATTGTCTGTGAATCCAAGGAATTTTTCTATATTTTGATCGTAGTGATTTTTTCATGGCTGTATAATTTGTCAAAACTTATCTAACTATACACTTTAAATGGGTATTTTATGTAAATTAGACTTCAAAATTTAATTATATGTTACATCTGAAAACAGTGATATTTATATCTATAACTTTAATATTTTTTCTTAATTAGCACATATATAGATGATATGTAAGCATAATTACTGGCACATAAATTATGCAACTATTTTGATGATTTTATATATGATTGCTGAATTAAGTAATTATGCTTTTTGAATCAACCAATTATTATATATGTATTTTTGATGTGCTGACTTGGGTTTTCTTTCAATATCTACACTTTATATCCCCCAATAATAGTTTTTAAAATACATATTCTATATTTTAAAATTTATGATAGTAGAATTTGCATTCAGCATTCTACTACCCACTTCTGCTTCACTGACTATGCTAAAGCCTTTGACTGTGTGGATCACAACAAACTATAAAATTCTTAAAGAGATGAGAATACCAGACCACCTTACCTGCCTCCTGAGAAACTTGTATATGGGTCAGGGAGCAACAGTTAGAATTTTACACACAACAACTGACTGGTTCAAAATTGGGAAAGGCGTATGATAAGGCTGTATATTTTCACCCTGATTATCTAATTTCTGTGCAGAGTACATCATGTGAAATGTCTGGCTGGATGAATCACAAGAGGGAGAAATATCAACAACCTCAGATACGCAGACAATACCACACTAATGGCAGAAAGTGAAGAGCAACTAAAGACCTTCTTGATGAGGGTGAAACAGAAGAGTGAAAAAACTGGCTTAAAACTCTGCATTCAAAAACCTTAAGAACATGGTATCTTTTCCCATCACTTCTTGGCAAATAGATGGGGAAAATGTAGATGCAGTGACAGATTTTATCGGGCTCCAAAATCACTGTGGATGGTGATGGCAGCCATGAAATTAAAAGACACTTGCTCCCTGAAAGAAAAGCTATGACAAAACTACACAGCATATTAAAAAGCAAAGAAATCACTTTTCCAACAAAGGACCTTATAGTCAAAGCTGTGTTTTTTTTCAGTAGTCGTGTACGGGTGTCAAAGTTGGATCATAAAGAAGGCTGAGTGCTAAAGAATTGATGCTTTCGAATTGTTGAGTTGGAGAAGACTCTCCAGAGTCCCTTGGACTGCAAGGAGATCAAACCAGTCAATCCTACAGGAAATCAATCCTTAATATTAACTGGAAGAACTGATGCTGGAGCTGAAGCTCCAATACCTTGGCCACTTGATATGAAGAGCCAACTCCTTGGAAAAGACCCTGATGTTGGGAAAGATTGAAGGCAAAGGGAGAAGAGGGCAGCAGGACTGGGTGCGGGGCGGGGAGTGGGGGGGTGGTGGGAGTAGGGCTGAGCGGGTAGCTAGCATCACGGACTCAGTGGACATGAATTTGAGCCAATTCTGAGAGATAGTGAAGGACAGGGAAGCCTGGTGTGCTGCAGTCCATGGAGTCACAAACAGTTGTTCACTTAGCAACTGAACAACAACTACGTAAGATATAACGAGAAATTATTTAACTTATCTACACTTTTTCCAAATTATTTTCAGAATAAGATCTCTCAAATGCATATCTGCTTGTCTAATAATAGTACATTACAGTACACATTATAGTTATAGTACATTAAAAACACACACCCACTTTAGTTTAACTACAAGAAACAATGAAAAAATAATAATTGTGATGAAAACCATAGTAAGTTCTCCACCTTCACACCCCGTCCCCCTACTTCGTTCTCCCCCACCAGTGGAGCAAGAATACCAGCATCAGGTCAGCCCTAGCTCTCATAGATTCATACAGATATAAGAAGTGTGATGAGGCACAGGGTGGGGGCAGGGGGAACCTGCTGCGCATGGTCACAAGTCAGCCAGCGCCTACACACTCAACCGACTGGTCCAGAAGGAGCCTTTCACTCCCACCAGGTACTTCTAGCAGAGAAGGCAATGGCAACCCACTCCAGTACTCTTGCCTGGAAAATCCCATGGAGGGAGGAGCCTGGTAGGCTGCAGTCCATGGGGTCACTAAGAGTCGGACAGGACTGAGCGACTTCACTTTCACTTTTCACTTTAATGCATTGGAGAAGGAAATGGCAACCCACTCCAGTGTTCTTGCCTGGAGAATCCCAGGGAGGAGGGAGCCTGGTGGGCTGCCGTTTCTGGGATCGCACAGAGTCGGACACGACTGAAGCGACTTACCAGCAGCAGCAGCAGGTACTTCTAGATTAACAGTGTACTCCTGTACCAGATGTTGGACACCAGGCACCTCTCCGAGTTCCACTAGACTGAGAGGTTGTGGCTGACCACGGCCTCATCCTGGGCCATCTCATGGGCATCATGTGGGAGTTCTTCACCAAGCCAAATGACACTGGGCTTTGCTTCCAGCCGGCATAACAGCTAACATGGAACCCAGCCTGGGGGTGTTCGGTTTCCACCAAGGCCTGAAGAAGTGGAAGGAGGCCAGGAACTTCTGATTCTTCTGCCTGAGGTGCTGCTACCCTGGGGGCCTCCAGAGAATCTGTTGGTCATTGCTTGGTGCCTCTCCCTTGAGCACCTAATGATGATCAGGTATGGCATTAATATCCTGGAGCTGGTGGAACAAAAGGTAAACCTGTAGATAGTAGACACCGAACAGAGATTCTGGTATAGATGAACTTGTGGGGTATAAATGAAATTTTGTGTGTGTGTTTAGAGAAGGAGCAAAAGGGATAGAAAGCGAGAGGGACGAAGAGCCAGAGATGCATCCAATGTATTGCTTTATAACGCTGTTAAAAAAAAAATCAGTTAACTAAATTTTGGGAGTTCAGTATATCTATTTTATTCCATCAATCTGTGGATCTGTCTTTTCACCAATATCCCACTGTCTTGATTGCTGTAGCTTTCAAGTAAATGTTTAAATTAAGATGTGTGAATCTTTCAGATTTGTTCTGCAGGTTCAAAATCATTTTTGTCTATCACTTTTGTTTGTTTGTTTGCTTTTTAATGTATAAAATCTGCAGTCAACTAACAGATACCTATAAAAATCCTGCTGGAATTTTAATTAGGATTGTGTTGAATCTACAGATCAAATTGGGAATGATTTATTCCTTGATGAAGTTCAGCCTTTCAGTCTGAGACTATCTTCCCTTATTTGTTGTTTCTCATTCATTTTTGTAGTTTTCAATAAATAGGTCCTGGACATATTTCATTAGGTTTTTAACCTAGTATTTCAGTTTTATTTAGTGCTGTGGTTAATGATGTTAATTTTTTAACTCCAATTGGTCACTGCTGGTTGGTAGAAATAAAATTGATGTTGACTTTATATTTTGACTTCATAAATTAATTTGTGTATTATAGAAAACATTCTGAGTTTTTCAGATTTTCCATATAGAAAGTCATTTCATCTGTGAATATAGAAAGTTTTATTTCCACTTTTTTGTTCTGTATGTTTTTAATTTATTTCATTTAATTGGCTAGCATATTGTACTCAGTGTTGAATAGGAATCAGGAGAGATCATGTTGTTGCATTGTTCCTGGTCTTAGGGATAAAGCATATAGACCTTCACTATTAAGCATAGTGTTGACAGTAGGTTATCACAGATACTATTGTCAAGTGGTGGAATTCCCTTTTATTCCAAATCTACCTGGAATTTACCATAAATTGATGTTTCTTTCATTTTTTTAATGCTTTCTTTGCATCTATTGATTGGATCTTCAGTTTTTTTTTTTTTTTCCCTTAGATCTGTTAATATGATGAATCACATCGAACCTCCCATGAATTATTGGAATGAATTCCATTTTTTGATGTATTATCCTTTGTATTTAGTGCTTGATTCCATTTCTAATGTTTCTGAGGAGGGCATTTGAGTCTATGTTCATGATAAGTTGTTTCTAAAGCTGCCAAGCTTTTGTCAGTAAAGCCAGTAATGACCAAAAAAATTCACATAGACTGTGTGGTTATGAGAAATTGTGTCTTACTAAGGAGATGCCTATATTTTTACTTTTGAAAAGTAATTATTTTTCTTGAATTTTCCTTGTAGCATTATGTTTTTATTTACTGTTAATAGTAAAATTAATGGTCATTAGAGAGGATGTTGTTTATTTAATACTAGTATTAAGAAGAGGCTTTCTTTATAACTTGCAGGCACACTTGGGATTTTTACCCCAGTTTTCAAGAATGACAGCAAAAGCACCATTATATGACATTTAGGATGATTAAATTTTGAAAAATCACTTGGCATATTCAGCATGACTCCACAGGGTGCTCTAGCTTTATAAGGCAATGGATCATGTTAGCTTAACTTATATTTAAGATTTGCTGGCCTGATATTATTGTGTTAGGCAGTATTGCTGAAATGGAAACATAAAATTTTGCTGCCATGAGATCAAGTTTGTGCCTGCCCTACACTATAAATTAGTTCCATAAAGTTTTAAAATGCAGTGTTTATTCTGGTTCTAGCAGTATTGTGAAATGGCAAACTGTGCTTAAATGTGTAAAATTAAGCCTATTTTGTCTGAAAATAGATTTTGTTTTTATTCATGTACAAATGAAACTCAGAATTAAGGTTACTTAACCATCAAGAAGAGTTTATACGAAGCTAAAGGAAAGGAGCCAATGTGTTTGAGAGTTCATTTTTGAAAGCACCATCTTTCTGGGCCATATGCCTAATTTTTATGAGCCTAAGTATATATAGGTTACTACTGCAGAGTAACAAGAAACGTAATGAGACATGCAAGGAAAGAGATTATAATAGTTACAATGTTCATAAAAGTGTACCATCAATGACATCCTACTTTGAAAATATATATATTCAAGAAATATTAAATAAAATGGAATAACCAGTCTAAATCAATCTTAAGAGCACAAAATTGGTTTGTTGAATGTGTTAATTAAGCCATTTGACGAAAAAAAATTCACAAATGTGACCAAAAAATCAGTTATCATTGAAAAATACCTTGATCAATATGGATGAGGCAAAGTATCATTTTGACAAAGAAAAAAGTAAGCAAAACAATGTATATAGCACCTTTGTTTTTTCTATCCTACAATAATAAGAAAAGTCAACAAATAGTGTTTTTTCTAAACAAAACATGAAACTTTTGAAAGAGTAGATCATTTCCTGCTAACTGTGAAATGATCTTGTGGTTAACTACTTACAGAATATTATTGAACACATGAAATTTGTCAAAGTTTACATAACCATTTAATTTCCTTGTTTAACAATTATATGTAGTTCTGTGGAAGTATTTTTTGATTTGTATCTTTTCAAGCACTTAATTTTCTTGCCAATACAGGACCAATTAAGTAAAATAGTAACTTTTTCTTCCCTTAATATTATACTCCTGTAAAAGGGAAACTAGAAATAAAATATACTTTTGATATTTAGTAAAAGTAACTGTTACCATTCTGAAGTTTGTATATAGAAGAGATAATTTGTATGAGTAAAAAAAATATTTTTAATTGTATTTATTGAACCAGGCTCACTTACTGAGTAATGTAAAATAAGCAATTAAACCTCAAATGACAGTGAAATAAATGTTAGGAAACATTCATTTTAACTTTTACACATTTTTCCTTAAATTGTTTTAATATACTAGAGAGATAAAATAGTATCTATCACACATGAAGTACTTGGAAAAGGGAATTTGATATTACTTATTTGGCAGAACTATAGATTTATAAGCACCATGTCTTATAAGGGATATTGATAATTATCAATATTTATTGAAGGATTGTGACTATCACAGGTCAAATAAAAGGGAATTTTCTATAGATAATGATCAATCTCCTCCCCCCCTTTTTAAATTGTACTTAAATCTTAATATACATATGTGGTGAATTTTTAAAGTTATCCAGGCTTAAAAATTTTTGTTTTGTGACTATGCCAACGCTTTTGACTGTGTGGATCACAATAAAATGTGGAAAATTCTGAAGGAGATGCGAATACCAGACACCTGACCTGCTTCTTGAGAAACCTGTATGCACAACAGGAAGCAACAATTAGAACTGGACATGGAACAACAGACTGGTTCCACATAGGAAAAGGAATATGTCAAGGCTGTATATTGTCACCCTGCTTATTTAATTTATATGCAGAGTACATCATGAGAAATGCTAGGCTGGAAGAAGCACAAGCTGATATCAAGATTGCCAGGAGAAATATCAATAACCTCAGATATGCAAATGACACCACCCCTATGGCAGAAAGTGAAGAAAAACTAAAGAGCATCTTGATGAAAGTGAAAGAGGAGAATGAAAAAGTTGGCTTAAAGCTCAACATTCAGAAAACTAAGATCATGCCATCTGGTTCCATCACTTCATGGCAAATAGATGGGAAAACAGTGGAAACAGTGGCAGACTTTATTTTTCTGGGCTCCAAAATCACTGCAGATGGTGATTGCAGCCATGAAATTAAAAGACACTTACTCCTTGGAAGGAAAGTTATGACCAATCTAGATAGCATATTCAAAAGCAGAGACATTACTTTGTCAACAAAGGTCCATATAGTCAAGGCTATGGTTTTTCCAGTGGTCATGTATAGATGTGAGAGTTGGACTATAAAGAAAGCTGAACGCCGAAGAATTGATGCTTTTGAACTGTGGTGTTGGAGAAGACTCTTGAGAGTCCCTTGGACTGCAAGGAGATCCAACCAGTCCATCCTAAAGGAGATCAGTCCTGGGTGTTCATTAGAAGGACTGATGTTGAAGCTGAAACTCCAATACTTTGGCTACCTGATGTGAAGACCTGACTCATTTGAAAAGACCCTGATGCTGGAAAAGATTGATGACAGGAAAGATTGAGTTCAGGAGGAGAAAGGGACAACAGAGGATGAGATGGTTGGATGGCATCACCAACTCAATGGACATGGGTTTGGGTAGATTCTGGCATTTGGTGATGGACCGGGAGGCCTGGTGTGCTGCGGTTCATGGGGTCGCAAAGAGTTGGACATGACTGGGCGACTCAACTGAACTGAACTAATTTGATAGTCATTTAATTATTTTTTTAAAGAAAAATGAAAAATATCCCAAATTTTGTCAGTCGACTACAGTTGAAAAGTATTGCGTCCATTAAATTAAGGGCTATTTAAAAATATTGACTCTTTGATCATAATATCAATTGAGCATAACTAATTGTCTTGGCAATTATCTTGCAGTGATAACTACTAGCCAGCATTTTAGTTGTGTACATTTAATGTATAGTTTGGAAATTATTCTAAAGTTATCTGTTACTCTAAGACTTAGAGGTGACAAACTAAATTTATGATAATTCATAGATCAAGAGTAACATTTTATGTTACTCTACCTGATCATTAAGTATTATCACAACATATAGTTGCTGTCCAGAGTGTTGTGACAGAGAGGTTTCACCCTAAAATCTATTATCAGTGCAGAAAAACAGACACATTCAATGTTAATATTTTAATAAAACATTCCTCTTGGGTAAATTATTTGTACTTTTTTTCTATATTCAATTTAAACCTTTATTCAATGTTTACTATAATTAGTTATAGTGAGTATAAATAAGGCCATTGGTGGCTCAGACGGTAAAGCGTCTGTCTACAATGCGGGAGACCCGGGTTCAATCCCTGGGTTGGGAAGATCCCCTGGAGAAGGAAATGGCAGTCTGCTCCAGTACCATTGCCTGGAAAATCCCATGGACAGAGGAGCCTGATAGGCTACAGTCCATGGTGTTGCAAAGAGTCGGACACGACTGAGAGACTTCACTTCACTTCATAGTTAATATAAACTGTAGTGATTTTTCCAGCCTTCTTAAAATGTCATGCAACTTTATTTAGATTTTCCAGAAAAAAATGCTTTATATGTGTCTCTGAAAATTATTTGTTTTCTGTAATTATCACATAGTATCCATTATGTTAGTTGTTAAAGGAGGAGATATGTATGTGTAAGTGGTGTATGTGTATATGTGTGTGTGTATGTGTGTAACTATCATTCATAAATAAAGCAAGAATTTGACTTAATGTCCTTCCACTGGAGCATTATTTAACAGACTTCTTGATCTTTGTTATATGGGAAAATGCATTTGTATTTATCTTTGCTATTTCTTACGTGATTAGCACCCTGACATTATGGAATTAAACATTAACTAATGGATTTCTGTCTAGGAGAAGAGCTAACTTCAAAGCAGTGTATTTAATGTTTAGGATCTTAATCTGTTTTTTTTTTTGTCTACTAACATATTTAACTGAGCATTCCTTTGGGTGATTATATAAATTTCCATTTCTCAAATAATTTTTTAAACCAGCTTTACCATCTTACTAGTTCCTTGATTGATTAATGTTTTTAATAAGTATCTTTGACATGTATTTGTTCTGTATTTGTGTAAGGATCATGGTTTTAAATTTAGAAAATTCTATTTTATAGATATTACCTAAAGTAATTCCAAAAATGTGATAAGTAGGAAGTCTATGTTTTTAAATTTTTTACTTGGATAATAATTTACACTAGATCATGATTAAAGGCCAAGTCTGATGGCACACCTGTAGATTTCTTCTGGAGGCTGACTCAGTCATTATTGTTGTTTAGTTAACAACTGAATTGTGTCTGACTCTTTTGTAACCCGATGGACTGTAGCCCACCAGGCTCCTCTGTCCATCGAATTCTCCGGGCAAGAATACTGGAATTGGTAGCCATTTCCTTCTCTAGGGGATCTTCCTGACCCAGGGATTGAACCCACATGTCCTACATTTGCTGGCGGATTTTTACCACTGAGCCACCAGGAAAGTTGCCAGTCATTATCACAAAGCATTTAATTAAGCTTTTTAAAAAATAAAGTGGATTTTCTCTAGTGATTTAATACATTTGATCCCTTATAAGGCCCTTCATTTATGCTTTAGAATTTTGCATTTGAAATATGTTCAGAAAGACATGAATTGTGCTGTATTTCTGCAGCTTCAAGGCAAACATTTATACAAGCCATCAAAAGCTTAAAAGAGCTTATCTATCTTCTTGGAAACAATCTTTTCAAAATACATAACTTTGCTGTTACGTGTATGAGAGATGGAATAGAAAAGAAATGGCTCAGTTTAGAGAAGATAATATTCCCGTAGAACTCTGACTACCTAAATGTGATAGTGCATTAATCTGTTTGTGATTATGTTGAAAATATTGACAAGCACTCTCCTCTAACCGATGTTTCTTTTCCCAATGGCTCATTTGCAGACTAAACGTATAGATTTCTGCTGTCTCTTTGCATATTTCCTGACAAAGCAATTCCTAGTCATGTGGGTTGTATATCTTGCCATTCTTGTTCTAAAACAAGTATTTCTGTGGGTTAAGAGAAGATAAGACATTTTTAGGGACACAAATAGGATTCTGCTTCAGATTCTCAAATGCTTTATGTTGTTTAAGGACATAAATAAATGTACACTGCAAATGATCACTAATTTGTAGACTTAAAAAATATGTAATTGTTTCTTAGGTCAAGCTCCAGAGTTCCTTTGCATCACTACCATAGATAATATTATTACTTGACAGTTTGGTAATCATATATTTCTGAATGTTAACTAAGAAAATATATTTGATTTTGAGTCATTCTACCATGCCATTGTATCTTCTTTGGTCTTTCATTTTTGAGCCTTAATAGACAAAAATTTTCTCCAGCAATGTTTAATTTACATTATTATCAAGGCTGATTATGCCACTCATAATGTAAAAATGATAAATCAAGTTTCTATACTTTCTCACATCATTTAATTTTAAAACACATAATTGAAATGTATTTTTAAAGCATTTGCTCTCAGATTGGATGTTCTAAAAATGTGTCTAATTTCTTTTTGTTTTATATTGAATCAGGGATGAAGCTACTGCTATGAAATTTATAACACTAGTTGAATTGTAATGTTTTTAACACTTGTATAAATGATTTTTTTCTTTTTACCACAAACCCCTGAGCTCTAGCTTATAAAAGTGAGTCAGAAAGAAAAATTTGGAGTCTCACATGATTTCTATCAAGATAACAATTACTGCATATATTGAGAACTATGAATATTTATAGATTTGGGGGGAAATTCCTGATCATCTATTATAGATAAATAAAATGCAAGAATTATTAGCAGGGATTTTTGGTATACAGCCAATAGCATGTTTCTCAGTTTATTTGACCTCTAAGTTTACTTGGCAAAAATAGAAACTGCAATTAAGTAGTATTAAGTACCTGACCAAGGAACTAATTTTTGGTGAAAAACACAATCTTCCATTTTTAAAATTATTAGAAACTATCACTTGTCAGGTATATTACCTTGTAAAAAAGTATCATTTCCTTCATCTGTGAAACTGGGGTAATAATGGTACTTTCTTTTCTTCATAGGGTTATAATGAAAATAGAACATTTGTAAAGCACATAAAATATTTCAGGGCATGTTGGACAAACTTAATTTACTAATGACAGTAACTATATTTGGATAAAAATATCTCTATGAAATACGACTATGTATTTTCATAGCACTTTAAGAAAAAAATATTCTCACATATTTTATCTTGTATATAATTAATGTAGTCTTGACAGATAAAATTACTATTATCCAGACATTATGAATAAGGAAATTAAATTGAAATTCTAAAATATCATTAAATGGCCACAGAGCTGATACTTAAGTTGATACTTATATCAAGGCCTCAAATTCTAGATCTTCTGATTTCAAATAAAAAATTCTTCCCATTACACCAAAATGAAAGAACTCCAATCTTATGAGCGAGAAAAAGCAATATCCCTCCCTTCCCCTAAGGAGTCTCCTTTTCTCCCACCAATTATGGAAACATTTGCTTTTTTAGAACCTCAACAAATACAAGAATCATTAGACATATAAGCAGATTTTTAAAAATATTTAATTAGAAAATCACAATAGTAAATATGAGCTATAAACTTATTAACCCACAAAATATATAGAGTGGGCATCAGAGAGTATTGAAAGCAAAGCTGCCAGTGCTAACTGACACAGCCCAATGGTAGATCAATCCTAATCAATCCCAGATCTGTCTGGGTATCCCAGAACAACACATAAATAAAACACATAACAGATAACTAGTCACAGAAAGGAAATTGTTAAATTGTCCATTTTGGTAATGGCAGCAAGGAATCTTACAGTTTTTCTAGGAATAATCATGATTTTCCAGTATAAGCACTATTGTGCTTAAAGTAGCAGAGTTGCATGATTTTTATCAAAATTTGAAACTAAATATTCCAAGATGATCTCAGTGTTTGTGTTAGTAGTAGAATAATGTTGCATCAAGGGATAAATGTTTAAAAAGATATAAATTGTTTTACATTATTTGAATAATTCCCTTATGTTGAATTGATGGGATTATATAAATTATGTAGTTCTTATTCAGTTCAGTTCAGTCACTCAATCGTGTCCGACTCTTTGTGACCCCATGAATCACAGCACGCCAGGCCTCCCTGTCCATCACCAACTCCCGGAGTTCACTCAAACTCATGTCCATCGAGTCAGTGATGCCATCCAGCCATCTCATCCTCTGTTGTCTCCTTCTTCTCCTGCCCCCAATCCCTCCCAGCATCAGAGTCTTTTCCAATGAGTCAACTCTTAGCATGAAGTGGCCAAAGTATTGGAGTTTCAGCTTCAACATCAGTCCTTCCAATGAACACCCAGGACTGATCTCCTTTAGTATGGACTGGTTGGATCTCCTTGCAGTCCAAGGGACTCTCAAGAGTTTTCTCCAACACCACAGTTCACCTAAGCAAAAACCCAGTTAAAGAAATAACAGTTTACTTATGACTTGTTTTAGTAACAGTTTACCTATGATTTGTTTCCTTCTTTGCTCTGTCCACCAATTTGAAATTGTTCTTTCAAAACATTTGTTAAAGTACGTTCATTTCTCTACTTAAAACCTCAAGCCATTTAAGCTCAGACCTCAGAGTACTATATCATTTCTACTTTCCCTTTCTGAAATACAGCAAAGACCTGTGAGATAAATGTATTGGTCAGAGTTCAACTAGAGAAAAACAACATCTTTGAGGATATACACACAGAAACACACATATACCCAAATACACATACAAACATATACATATAGGTAACAAATACATATTATAAGTCATGTGCATTAATTGCATATATTTATTATAAGCAGTGTATCTATTTTATATGTGTACATTTATTTTAAAGAACTGGCTTATAATTGTTTTACTGGCTAAGTAAATCTAAAATGCACAGGGAAGGCAGTCAGGAAGGGAAGAAAAAGTCATGAGGAGGGTAGACCCTCAAATGTAAAGGCTGAAACTTGTTGTCCATAGGCTACTTAATTTATTAAAGCTGTAATGTTTAAGGTGTTCCAGCTGATGAAGTCAGGCTCTTTTGATTCACTGAAAGTCAACTGATTAGAAACTTCAGTCCTGTCTACCACATTGCTTCTCACCTCTGTATAGTAATGTTTCAGTGAAAAATGGGGAAGATGTTTGCCTTTTACAAAAGGTCTGCTGCCTTTGTCCTCCAACTTACTTAAGAGACTATTATTTGTAGACACCCTAAGCAGAAGCATACTAGAAAGGAATTCTGTGTACTGCGGTTCAGCTTAGCCACACTGACATATTAAAATTCATTTTAGTGGCATTCTTTATTATGTAATTCTAATATGGTTAACTTTGGTAACAGATTTTATCATGATGCTTTGGCAAATTCAAAAATTTGGAGGTTATACCAAGATAAATTTGAGACTCCCTAACTGTGGCAACCCAAGACTCTTTACTCAAAAGCAGTGTTTTCTAATGAGGTGGCTTGAGATTTACTCAGGGGTCTGTTCAACTAGGAAAAAAAGGCTACCTTTGAATTCTTCCTTTTCATTGAAGTCAGACGAAATGTGAGACTCTATCATTTCCAGTTTATTGTGATCCACAGTCAAAGGCTTTGGCATAGTCAATAAAGCAGAAATAGATGTTTTTTATGGAACTCTCTTGCTTTTTCCATGATCCAGCAGATGTTGGAAATTTGATCTCTGGTTCCTCTGCATTTGCTAAAACCAGGTTGAACATCAGGAAGTTCACGGTTCACGTATTGCTGAAGCCTGGCTTGGAGAATTTTGAGTATTACTTTACTAGCGTGTGAGATGAGTGCAATTGTGTGGTAGTTTGAGCATTCTTTGGTATTGCCTTTCTTTGGGATTGGAATCAGGAACCAACAGTTAGAACTGGACATGGAACAACAGACTGATTCCAAATGGGAAAAGGATTATGTCAAGGCTGTATATTGTCACCCTGCTTATTTAACTAATATGCAGAATACATCATGAGAAACGCTGGGCTGGAAGAAGCACAAGCTGGAATCAAGATTGCCGGGAGAAATATCAATAACCTCAGATATGCAGATAACACCACTCTTATGGCAGAAAGTGAAGAGGCACTAAAAAGCCTCTTGATGAAAGTGAAAGAAGATAGTGAAAATGTTGGCTTAAAGCTCAACATTCAGAACACTAAGATCATGGCATCTGGTCCCATCACTTCATGGGAAATAGATGGGGAGACAGTGGAAACAGTGTCAGACTTTATTTTGGGGGGCTAAAAAACCACTGCACATGTTGACTGCAGCCATGAAATTAAAAGACGCTTACTCCTTGGAAGGAAAGTTATGACCAACCTAGATAGCATATTCAAAAGGAGAGACATTACTTAGCCAACGAAGGTCTGTCTAGTCAAGGCTATGGTTTTTCCAGTGGTCATGTATGGATATGAGAGTTGGACTGTGAAGAAAGCTAAGCACCAAAGAATTGATGCTTTTGAACTGTGGTGTTGGAGAAGACTCTTGAGAGTCCCTTGGACTGCAAGGAGATCCAACCAGTCCATCCTAAAGGAGATCAGTCCTGGGTGTTCATTGGAAGGACTGATGTTGAAACTGAAACTCAATACTTTGGCCACCTCATGTGAAGAGTTGACTCATTGGAAAAGACTCTGATGCTGGGAGGGACTGGTGGCAGGGGGAGAAGGGGATGACAGTGGATGAGATGGCTGGATGGCATCACCAACTCAATGGACATGAGTTTGAGTGAACTCCGGGAGTTGGTGATGGACAGGGAGGCCTGGCGTGCTGCAATTCATGGTGTCGCAAAGATTCAGACACGACTGAGAGACTGAACTGAACTGAACCAATCGTCTTCAGTAAAGTAAGATCTCTTGTGGGAATCCTTGGTTTTCTATTATTTGAAAAACCTTTGTCCTTGGTAGGAAATGGTCTTGGTACTGACAGTATTACTACTTGTCGATCTTCGTTATTTTTGTAGTGTGAGGTCTGTAAGATGTTCCTAGGGAAGAATGTTGATCTTGATGAATTTATTTCTTGAACTGGCTCTGGGTCTGAGGATTTTAGTATGTAACCCTTCAGAATGTCTAGACCTTTAGGCTCAGATGGTAAAGAATCTGCCTGTGATGTGGGAGACCCGGGTTTGATCCCTGGGTTGGGAAGATTCCCCTGAAGAAGGAAATGGCAACCCACTCCAGTATTCTTGCCTGGTGAATTCCATGGCCAAGGAGCCTGGTGGGCTACAGTCCATGTGTCGAAATTAGTTGTACATGATTAAGTGACTAACAGTTTTACACTTTCAATCCTTCAGAACAGCAACTTTTGGACAAAAGTTGTCTCAGCCCACTTATTAAAAACCTGTGGAAATTTTTCAAAGGTAGTCTTGTTTTGTCTATGAGACTCCTGTTCTGTGAAAAACCTCCCTTCGGAACCTTCCACACACAGGAGTCTGTGATTGTGAAGCCGGGGTTGAATGCCCACGTTACACAAGAAACTGTTAGACTGACCTTTCCCAGACTTGCATGAGTTTTTCTCAGTTTAAATAGAACTCCATGCCCTCTCCAAGCTAAGTTAAATTATAATTGTTATTCATTGAATTATCACTCTAAATAGCATAATTCCACAAAAAATAATTTAGAATTCCAGTGTCCACTCACAGAAGTTTTTGAGCTCAATAATTTATGTCTATATGAGTTTCCATAAAATTTGAATTAAGTAAATTCCAAAATACTCAGAAGTCTCTACTTTCTGTTCGGTATGAAGAAGCTAAACTGTTTTATAAACTGTAACAATTTACATTGTAATCAGCAATGTATGACGTCTCTTTGCCAACACTTCAGAGTGTCAATATTTTTATTTTAAATAAGCTAGTGGGTATGGTTAGTGCGGTTTTAATTTGCAGTTTTCTAAAGTATACTTTGTCCAGTTTTAAATTGGTGTGGTTTTCTACTAGGTAGGAATATAGTCAACTTGTCTGTTACAGTCCTGGGTCCTGAAACAGTATTTTGCTTTTTTTTACCTGTCATTGATACTTCAATCACCATTGGCTTTGCTGGATCATACCAGCCAAGTGGCAGAACAGCTTGCACTCAGCTTGGATCTGCTGCAGAGCATCTTTCTGTTCTGGGCTTCACACAGAACAAGTAGCTTGTCAGGTTCCTCTGTAAATGGACTGGAGTAGAACAATGAAATGAGGGATATGTTGTCTCCAGAATATAATGAAGCCCACTAAGCATTCTGCCTCTGTCTTGGTTGTTTGAGGGCACAGATTCAATATTTTAACCTATCGCTTAAAAGGCATATCTTCATATGCTACAGGCTTGATATGCTGGACCCTTAGAAATTTCCTGAGGTGGAGGCCTTCTAAATTTTGTCAGATTTATTTCTCACCCTCTGGCATCCAAATGTCTTACCAGTAAGTCTAGAGTAGTTGCACTTCATGCTATCTAGGTCCTATCAGCATAATGCTATCAAATTAATTGACCAATGTGATGTCTTGTAGAAGATAAAGGTAATTAAGAGCTTCCAAACTGAATTATGACATAGGGGTGGAGAGTTGATATGCCCCTGAAGTAGAACGGCGATGATATATTGCTGGCTTTGGAGCTGAAACAAACTGAACCTGGTGGTTTTTATTAATGAGCATTAAGGGAAAAGTATTTGCCAGATTATTGACTACATATTAAGTACCAGAGAATGTATTATAAACCACATCTGGTTCAGTAGCTACATTTGGAGTCACTATTTGGTTAAATTTACAAAAATCCACTGTCATTCATCTGTTTTCTTCACTGGCCAGATAGGCTAGTTAAATGGGAATGTGGTAGAAATCCCTGCTTCCTTCAAGTCTTTGGTGGTTTTAAACTCTGCAGTCCCTACAGGAATAAGGTATTGTTTCAATTTACTGTTTTCCTAAGTAGTAACAGTGTAATTTTGGATCTCCTGAAATTACTGTCAGTTCAGAGATGGTGTACAATAGTCCCTGAAATTTCTAATTATTTCCTTTTCCCTATAGCACTGTTACCCTGCTGAAAAACTGTAGATCCCTTTGGGGAAATATTAAAGCATGGACTTGTACTAGTACACTGGAATCCTTAAATCTTAAGGATCCTTAAATCTTATAGGATCTCATCCTATCCTACATTAAAGGGATTCTGGGTATGTAGTTAAATTTTATCTTCATTTTCTAGTACCTAGGGTTATAAAATTCTGTGTCCATGGTGTATCCATTTAACATCTTAAAACTATTACACTCCAAATTGAATTTATACAGTCTTAGGTTCAGTAGCATAAAAAATTGCTCCATTATAGCTCTCTCTGCACTGTTTTCATTTCTTAACATCACAAGATTACACTTAAATAATTGTATGTCCAAAAACAAAAATAATAATTGTTTTTAAATGTGTATATTAAATTATGTAGAAAACAAAATGTGGAGTTACAAATCAAAGTTAAAATAATACTACCTTTGGAATAATAATTGTTTTTCTAAATGTATCGGTCCCATAAACCATTTAGAAAACAAACAGTACAGCTACAAACCATTGTTAAAATAAAACCATTTTATAAATGACCGCATATTTACTTTTCTTAGGTCTTAATTTCTTTTTATGACTTTGAGTTTCCATCTACTATCCTTTCATTTCAACCAGTAGAAATCCCTTAAACATTTTTACCAGGACGGGCCAAACACTTCGAACTCCCTTAGCATTTTTTAAATCTGCAATGTCTTAATTTCACCCTCACATTTGTTTTTTTTTTATTATTCTTTATTGATGTGTAGTTGGTTTACAATATTGTATTTGTTTTATGTGTAGAACACAGGGATTTGGTATTTCTATAGGTTATACTCTGTTTAAAGTTGTTAGAAACAATGACTGTATTTTCCTACGCTGTACTGATTATTGCAGTCATAGTTGATTTTACAATTTTTTGTCTTTTAATATTTGTACTAGCTTATTTAAGTATATATATAGCTTATTTAAATATATAGCCTTTACTATATATTTACCTTTATTTGTGGGATTTTTCCTTCCCTATAGATTCTTTCTTTTTATGGCCTTTTCTTTACCAATTAGAGAAGATCCTTTAACATTTTTTTAGGGTGAGTTTAGTGTTAATTAACTCTTTTCATTTTTGCTTATCTGAAAAATTCTTTATCTTTCCTTTAATTATAAATGATGATCTTGCTGGTTAGAATATTCTAGGTTACAGGTTTTTCTCTTTGAGTTTTGAATATATCGTGCCACTCCCTTCTGGGGTGCCAAGCTTCTGTACATATATATGTTGATAGCATTATGATGGTGCCCTTTAATATGGCTCTGTTTTTCTCTTGCAGCCTTTAGAATTCTTTCTTTTTCCTTTGGCCATTTAATTATGATATGTCATAGTGTGAGTTTGTTTGGATTCATTTTGTTTGGGACTCTCTGTGCTTCCTATACCTGGGTATCTATTTCCTCCCTCAGGTTTGGAAGTTTTAGCAATAATTTCAGCCATATATCAAATATATTTTTGACTCTCTTCTCCTTTTGTGACATATATCATATAAATGTTGGCAGGCATGATATTATCCCAAAGATCCTTAAACCATTCTCATTTTTTTTTCTTTTTCACTATTTTGATTGGGTGATTTTTATTATTCTGTCTTCCTGACCACTTATAAATTCTTATGTATCACCTGCTGCTGCTGCTAAGTCGCTTCAGTCATGTCCGACTCTATGCGACCGCATAGACAGCAGCCCACTAGGCTCCTCTGTCCCTGGGATTCTCCAGGCAAAAATACTGGAGTGGGTTGCCATTTCCTTCTCCAATGCATGAAAGTGAAAGTGAAGTCACTCAGTCATGTCCAACTCTTCACGACCCCATGGACTGCAGCCTACCAGGCTCCTCCATCCATGGGATTTTCCAGGCAAGAGTACTGGAGTGGGTATGTATCACTTAGTCTGCTATTAATTTCTTCTAGTGCCTTTTTCATTTCAGTTATTGTATTCTTCAGTTTTGACTGGTTCTTTTCCATATTTTCTAGTTCCTTATTAAAATCTCACTCTGTTCATGTATTCTTTCCCCTAATTCAGTTAACTTTCTTATCACTAATGCCTTGAATTTTTATCTGGTACATTGTATATTTCTATTTCATTGTTTATTTTTTGGGGGGTTTTCTTTGTTGCTCTTTCAGTTGAGACCACTTTCTGTCTTATACCCTTGCTTAGCTTTCTCTGTCCCTGTGAAATTAGATGAAAAAGCTACATACTGTGGTCATGAAGGAGTCTTTATGTGGGAGCATCTCTATACAGTCTGAATGTGCCCAGAGGCTTTGGTGGGATAGCTAATTTGATATGACCATAAGTCACATCTTTCCTAAGGATGTTCTGACAGCTATCACATTGGTAGGAGATAGACCTGGAGATGGAGAAACTAAAGCAAGAGCCAGTTTTAAGCAAAGTCCTCTCCTCTGCTCAGTGGTTATCACTGCTCTCTCAGACCAAGGTTGGGTCCTAAGTTGCTGGACCAGAAGCCCTGAGAGTTGGGTCCAAGCTAGCTACATTCTCTTTAAGTCTTTGCTCTCCCTCCTCTCAGAATGATACCCTTGCCCCAAAGTGGGTCAGTGCTGTAATAAGAGGGGCTGGTGTGGGCACTTGATGTGTATTGTATTATGGTACAGGCTGTGGTGATCTGGGTAGGGTTTGAAATCTGGACTCCTTCTGATGAGCTACATATTATAAGTGCCATAGACTGCTGCCCATGCCCTGCCCAGACACTGCTTTAGGGTCTGAGCCTCCTTTGTCCTTACAGCGGGGCTCTTCCCTTGGTCTTTGCCGCCCTTGTTCTGGCGTAGAGCTGTACCACAGGACAGGCAGGGCATGTCTTGGCTTTTTACACGGCTCTAAGCACAGGCTGTGGTGGTCTGGCCACAAATAGAGATGAAGCTACTTCTCCTATGCTTCCAGTAATGACCGACCCTACCCTACTTAGACACTGCTTTAGATGTGAACTGACTCTATGTCTCACATCTGTGCCCTTGCCCCAGTGTGGAGTTGCATCAAGAAGCAAGTAGGGCTAGAACATTCACTCAGATCAGGCTGGGGCATGTACAGTGGCAGTGGGAGGAAGCTGGCCAGCCTCTTTTCTCTTTTGTGGTTTCAGTTCACCCTCTCCACCCTGCTTTGAGAGCAAATATGTGTACACACCAAAAAAAGCAGAACCCAGGCTTTCCCCAACCCTCCTGTTAATCCCACCAGCCCTCCAACCAGCAAAGGGGACTTGTGTTTCCTGTGTTAAACCCCAGGACTGGGGCACCCAATATGTGGATTGAAATGCTCACTCCCCATGGAGGATCTCTCCTCATGTAATTTCCCTTTTCCTTTGAGTTCCCTGCCAGGGGCACAGGTTAAACCTGATTACTTCCCTTCCTGCCCAGTTGCATGTGGCTTTTTCTTACATCCCTGGTTGTACAGGAGTCTTTCTGCCAGTTTCCATTTAGTTTTCAGTTAAAATTGCTCCACATGTAGATATTTTTGAAGTGTTAATTGGGGGAGATAAGCCCCACATCCACCATCTGATCTCATCCTCTCCCTCATTTTGAAGAAAAGTTTTGCCAGGTATAAGATTCTTGATTGAAAGTGGTTTAAAAAAAAAAAAAAAAAAACCACTTTGAATACATACATCAGCCTGCTGCCTTATGGCCTCCAATGTTTCTGATGATAAATCTGCTGAGAATCTTACTGAGGATGCTTTATATGTGATAAGTCACTTTTCTTTTGCTTCTTTCAGGTTTCTTTCTTTGTCATTGTCTTTCAACAGTTTGATTATAAATGTATTTTGGGATGAATCTCTTTAAGTTCATCCTGTTTGGATGTTGTTGAGTTATTGGATGCTATATTCATGTCTTTCATAAAACTTCGTGTATCTCAGCCATTAGTTCTTCAGGTAATATCTTTCCCCTTTTTATCATCTCATTGTAGGTCTTCAAATTCACTGGTTCATTCTACCTGGTCAAATCTGCCTTTCAATCTTTCTAGTAAATTTTTTTTTATTTTATTTACTGTACTTTTCTAATCTATAACTTCTTTTTGACTTCTTTTTAGGTTTTCTGTTTTTATTAATATTTTAATTTTGTTCATATATCATTTTCTTAACATTCTCCACATCTTCCATTAGTTCTTTGTGCATCTTTAAGCTAGTTGTTTTCAAAACTATCTAGTTGAGCTTTCATCTGGTTTTTCTCAGAGTTAGTTTCTGTTTTTTTTTTTTTTTTAAATGGGCCATGCTTTTCCTCTTTCATGTGTACCTTGTGATTTTCTGTTGAACATTGGACATTTTAATCTAATAATGTGGTAATCAAATTCTCCTTGATCCCACAGGCTTGTTGTGTTTTGTGTATGTTATTTTTTGTTTTCAATCATTGTAGACTGTCTTTATGCTGAGAATAAGCCTGAGGTATAGATTAAAGTCTTCTCTAGTTTATTTTGATCCTGCACCTTTTCCTGCATATATGCAGTGACTTTTTTAGTTTCCTCTCTATATGCAGTTGATTTTGAAGTCCCTAGTATTTAATCTCTGGGAAATGAAAAGTGAAGGTAGAGATAATAAGGCTCAGCCCTAGAATCCTTTGAAGTTTCTTCAGCCTGAGAAGGAGGGGCTTGCAACAATGAAGGAGTAATGGAACAAGGGCTACTTCTCTGTCTGCACATCCTTGATTGGAAGCAGTAATCATGGATCAGGAGACTTCCCTGGTGACTCAGTCAGTGACGAATTCACCTGCAATACACGAGACCTGGGTTTAATCCCTGGTCAAGAAATATGCTCTAGAGAAGGAAATGGCAACCCACTCCAGTATTCTTGCCTGGGAAATCCCATAGACAGAGGAGCCTTGTGGGTTACAGTCCATGGGGTCACAAAGAGTCAGACACAACTTAGCAATTAAACCATCGCCACCGCCACCATCACTAATCAAAGCACATTCCTCTGGTATTTGGAGAATAGGGTTCATATTGCCTGTCTTGATCCTGAAATCTTTGTACAAGTTACTCTAGGAACATGTGCATGGATCCCTGCTGTAGGAATGGAGATTGAGGAATGGGTGGCAACTACAGAGCTGATATAATTGACCAAAGTTAACCCAGTTTACTTTCCAAAGTTTATTTTGAAAGTTGCAAGGCTTATTAACTCCAGAGCTCCAACATAATGACATCAATAGATTCTGCCAGTGCACTTGTTGTCTAGGTGGGGAAATAAATTCTTGGTGCTTCCTATTCTGCAGTCTTCCCAAAGTTCTCTGGTCCTTCATTGTTTTTCTTCCATGTTAATTACTCTGAATGATTTTGTGTATCAAAACATCAGATATCCTTCCCTGATGATACTGTAGGTTCTTCCATTGTATTTACTCAAATATATTTATTTAAATTGTGCAATTTTTGCAAATATTCCCATTCTGAATATCATTTAAGTATTACTCTGATCTCCCTTCCTAGAACTAGTATAAAATTAAATCAGAGTTCTACAACTAATTAGATTTTTGCTTTGATAAATGATTGCCCCAATAGAAGTTTTTTTAAAGTGTTTAGTAAAAAAAAAAATAATAATAATAAATAAAGTGTTTAGCATTCAAATAAGGCAAATACCAGTTTTCCTCAGAAAATTCGGCATTGAGGTTTCTCTAGTAAAATGCCATTCATTCAAAAAATATTGAAATATTCATGGTTGGTAATCAAATGGTAAATGAGTTTAAAGAATTTATAAAGCTTTTATCAAATCCAATATTTTTTTCAGGCTCATAAACTGACTAGAAAAAGCATTAACAAAGCCTCTTTTTTTTTTTCCTCTCAATTCTCTCCTTTATAGGATTTATTAGAATCAATATAGCCTTGGGCCTCTCCTTATTTGTTATTCCACTGCAATGGCCTGGTAAATAATTCCACTTAGATATCTATAATAAAACCCATTTTGAAAGTATATGAACTTTCTTTTCTAAATATCCTCTCTGTGCCATTGGTACTACCAGGTATCACTTAAACCCAGAAGAAAGAGCAAGGTAAAATGCCAACAGCCTGGGCTTTGAAGTTAGGAGATGCTCTTTAAAATTTTGACAAAGTGACTTTGAGAAATCCCAGATTAGCTCAAAACCACTGTTTTCACATATGTTACATGAGTTCAACCATGTGGCTTGAATTGCTACTACAAAGCTTATTTGCACAATGAATATTAAAGCACACACTCAATGATCAATATACTTTTCTGCTTTCTCTTTTTGGTATCTTAACTGCATATTATTTCTTCTTCATCCCTGTATCCAGTTATCCAGTTACACAATCCAGTTCGTTTCTCCTCCAAAAGAGTAGTCTATTTACATATTCTTATTTTATTACAGTTCCTCATGTATTAATTGAAGACTGTCTCACCTCATAATATTTTCCCCTATAATTATGTTGTATCTGAATATTCTTCCCTAGGTCTTTGCATAACTGACCTTGTCTTGTCATTGAAATTCCATATCAAATTTCCAGCAGAGCTTTTCTAAAATTCCCCACATGTCCCAACCCACTTTTTGTCATTCATCCCATTTTTTTATTTAATAATATTTAAAACTGAAATTGTACTATTTCTTTATTCATTTATTTTCTTTCTTCATTGTTAGTTATAGGATTTATGAGATCTAAGACCTCATTTCTTTTCTTTACTACTGTAAACTGAGAAGATAAAAGAGTTACTAGAGTGGAAAATAGGCTTTTTGTCTGTGGATAACTTTCTGACAACATTCATAGGTAGAACTTTTCTGTAACTTTCAATCTGTTGTGTGCCATAATCCTAAAACCTTCCAGACTTTGATGAATGGTGGAAATATTATACCATAGTTTGTACCAAATTTTGTCCCAGTTCTCCTAGTTCCCCAGTCATCACAGATAATCACAGTCTCCCTCCATTTACTTTATGAGCAGGTCAAGTAGGTCTTTCCCAGCCCCAGACATATCTTGTCTCTGTGTTTACTATAAGGTGAAATATACTTGATTGATTTTTGATCTAGGAAAATACCATGAATTTAGATATTAAGTTGCATCATGTCTATGAATTGGTTCTTTGGCTGTTTACTTTGGTATTCACTTCTATTTTTGAAATATCCTTTGGGTTTTATAATTTATAATGAACAATTTGGCAATTTTTAATAGAATTCTTTCACAGGTGACTGGCTATCCTGTGGATATCCAATCCTCCCCACAAGGCCTGAATTCTGGTTGTCATTCCATTCCTTGCACTTCCCATACTGAGTGTTTTTGTTTATGCTGTTCCTTCTGTCTGAAAAAATAGTTTTCTCTACTTCTTTCCCACTGAAGGCACTACTCAGCCTTCAAAGTGGACCTTAAATTTTAACTGCTCCATGTTTATAGTTAAGTTTTCCTTCTCTAAATCTAAACGGTCTCCTTTCTCTAATTTATGGCGCCAATTCTAGTCACTTTTAGCTTTCCCCCCTGTAACAGTGTGAGCTTGTGATGACAGTTATGTCACATATTCCACTTAGAAAAATGTCCTAGCATGTAATTGTTCCATTAAGGAGGAAAATCAGTTCTGAGTTAATTCTTTGCTCCAAGAAGTTTCAAAGTGTGGGGGGGGGGGTGGGAAAAGTATACATACACACACACACACACACCCATATACCCATTTAATCCCCACTATAACTATGTGGTGAAAACTCATATATCCCCATTTAATTTATTAAATAAATACAATCTATGAGGAAAAGCTTGCTATTAAAGCAAGTAAGTTAAATTATCCATGATCCTACCTCTAGGAAGTAACAGAGTAAGGTTTCATAATTAAGAGTCTGAGTCCATTTTCATGCTTGATTGCTGATATCATTTAGGCCCCAAATCTCTCTCATCCCCTTTTGCTGCACATCTGAACAAGGTTCTCTGTGTCTTGGCAACAGTGGGAGGTTCAAGCATAAACTTCTGTCCACACATTGGAATTCTCACCCAGCCACACACCCTGTCTATAATAAAAACCAAACCCAATGCCTCCTCTAGTTCAAGACATTTAAGACAGGCTTGGATGCTGCCTCCCCTGAGAAAACTTCATAACATGAGTTATAAAATATTACACAATTTTGGTTGTGGGTGACTGTGGCAAAATAAGTCTTACATTTGAGCCAGTTGATCCTGCCCACCATAGTATAACACAGACCAGTGTTGAGTCTGGGTTGTCTAAGTAATTATCCATTAATTATTGAAACAGGAAGTATATTTTAGCATTTTTCTTGGCAAATGAAAAAATAGAGGATTGGCATAGTCTGAAACAAAAGATATGCAACTTTGGGACTATTGTGTTAAGTATTATATGTATATTAAAAATATCATGTAATAAATTATGTTTATTATTATAACAACATGAGAAATAGGATTAACAAAAGGTAAAAAATTGAATCAATCCCCAAATCAACCAACAAATAGTTTTTAATTTATCTGGAACCAAATTATTAAAAAACAAAGTGCCTAAAATTGTTTATATTTAATGTATTTTAATTGGGCACAAACATCAATTTAATGCTCAAACTTATTTTTATTTTATATAATTAAAATGGGAGAAATATCTACAAAAAGAACTTTAATCTGTTTGTCCTAATAAATTAATACACAAATTATCTGTAATAATACTTAAGTAACTTAGTAGAATAGCAAGTTTGATAAATAAAAAAAAAAAAATAAGACTTCCAAAAGGCTGCTTAAATGAATCCAGACATCAAATGCCTTAGAAATGAAGCATTATATTTAAAATATGTATCTACTTATCTATCTATCTATATCTTAATTAAGTGGCATTTTAAAGTAAATTTTCTATGCCATCATTTTTGACACTCTTTATTCCAAGTCTTCCATAGAAAAATCTTGCATTTCTAGATTATTCATGGAAACAGTATTTAATGAATTTAATTATGCTCTGAAATATATTTTATATATTCCATCTGTGTTTTGCTGCTTCTGCTAAGTTGCTTCAGTCGTGTCCGACTCTGTGCGACCCCAGAAACGGCAGCCCACCAGGCTTCCCCATCCCCGGGTTTCTCCAGGCAAGAAGACTGGATTGGGTTGCCATTTCCTTCTCCAATGCATGAAAGTGAAAAGTGAAAGTGAAGTCACTCAGTCGCTTCCGACTCTTAGCAACTCCATGGACTGCAGCCCACCAGGCTCCTCTGTCCATGGGGTTTTCCAAGCAAAAGAGTACTGGAATGAGGTTCCATTGCCTTCTCCGATCTGTGTTTTAAATGAGGTTATAGATTGTCATTGAATAAATTCATCATTTTCTCATAATTGTGGAAAAGATATGAAAAAGATTTTGAGGAAATGGAATGCTCCTCACTTGTCATTTTAGTCCAGACTATCATAAGGCCTTGCCCAGAGATCCTCCTTCATTTCCCTTTTTTCATCTTACCTTCCTTCCCGCTTTCCTTTCTTTGTAGTTACTTAACAAATATGAACAAGCTCTATGTAATCAGCAAAAACAAGACCGGGAGCTGACTGTGGCTCAGATCATGAACTCCTTATTGCCAAATTCAGACTTAAATTGAAGACAGTAGGGAAAACCATTAGACCATTCAGGTATGACCTAAATCAAATTCCTTATGATTATACAGTAGAAGTGAGAAGTAAATTTAAGGGACTAGATCTGATAGGATCTATAGTGCCTGATGAACTATGGACGGAGGTTCGTGACATTGGACAGGAGACAGGGATCAAAAGCATCCTCATGGAAAAGAAATGCAAAAAAGCAAAATGGCTGTTTGGGGAGACCTTACAAATAGCTGTGAAAAGAAGAGAAGCAAAAAGCAAAGGAGAAAAGGAAAGATATAAGCATCTCAATGCAGAGTTCCAAAGAATTACAAGGAGAGATAAGAAAACCTTCCTCAGTGATCAATGCAAAGAAAGAGAGGAAAACAACAGAGTGGGAAAGACGAGAGATCTCTTCATACTGTTTCATACTGAACAGTATGAAAAGGCAAAATGATAGGACACTGAAAGAGGAACTCCCCAGGTCAGTGAAAGTGAAAGTGAAGTCGCTCAGTAGTGTCCAACTCTTTGCAACCCCGTAGGCTTTAGCCTATAAGGCTCCTCTGTCCATGGGATTTTCCAGGCAATAGTACTGAAGTGGATTGCCATTTCCTTCTCCAGGTGATCTTCCCCACCCAGGGATTGAAGCCAGGTCTCCCTCGTGGTAGGCAGATGCTTTACCATCTGAGCCAACAGGTCAGTAGATGCCCAATATGCTACTGGAGATCAGTGGAGAAATAATTCCAAAAAGAATGAAGGGATGGAGCCAAAGCAAAAATAATACCCAGTTGTGGATATGACTGGTGATAGAAGCAAGGTCTGATGCTGTAAAGAGCAATACTGCATAGGAACCTGGAATATCAGGTCCATGAATCGAGGCAAATTGAAAGTGGTCAAACAGGAGATGGCAAGAGTGAACATCAACATTCTAGGAATCAGCAAACTAAAATGGACTGGAACGGGTGACTTTAACTCTGATGACTATTATATCTACTACTGTGGGTAGGAATCCCTTAGAAGAAATGGAGTAGTCATCATGGTCAACAAGAGTCCAAAATGCAGTACTTGAATGCATATCAAAAATGACAGAATGATCTCTGTTCATTTCCAAGGCAAACCATTCAATATCACAGTAATCCAAGTCTATGCCCCAACCAGTAATGCTGAAGAAGCTGAAGCCGAACAGTTCTATGAAGACCTACAAGATCTTTTAGAACTAACACCCAAAAGAGATGTCCTTTTCATTATAGGGGACTGAAATGCAAAAATAGGAAGTCAAGAAACACCTGGAGTAACAGGCAAATTTGGCCTTGGAATACAGAATGAAGCAGGGCAAAGGCTAATAGAGTTTTGCCAAGAGAATGCACTGGTCATAGCAAACACCCTCTTCCAACAACACAAGAGAAGACTCTACACATGGACATCACCAGATGGTCAACACCAAAATCAGATTGATTGTATTCCTTGCAGCCAAAGATGGAGAAGCTCTATACAGTCAACAAAAACAAGACTGGGAGCTGACTGTGGCTCAGATCATGAACTCCTTATTGCCAAATTCAGACTTAAATTGAAGAAAGTAGGGAAAACCACTAGACCATTCAGGTATGACCTAAATCAAATCCCTTATGATTATAAGTGGAATTGAGACATAGATTTAAGGGACTAGATCTGATGGATAGAGTACCTGATGAACTACGGACAGAGGTTCGTGACATTGTACAGGAGACAGGGATCAAGACCATCCCCATGGAAAAGAAATGCAAAAAAGCAAAATGGCTGTCTGAGGAGGCCTTACAAATAGCTGTGAAAAGAAGAGAAGTGAAAAGCAAAGGAGAAAAGGAAAGATATAAGCATCTGAATGCAGAGTTCCAAACAATAGCAAGGAAAGATAAGAAAGCCTTCCTCAGCGATCAGTGCAAAGAAATAGAGGAAAAAACAGATTGGGAAAGACTAGAGATCTCTTCAAGAAAATTAGAGATACCAAGGGAACATTTCATGCAAAGATGGGCTCAAGAAAGGACAGAAATGGTACAGACCGAACAGAAGCAGAAGAGATTAAGAGGTGGCAGAAATACACAGAAGAACTGTACAAAAAAGATCTTCACGACCCAGATAATCACAATGGTGTGATCACTGACCTAGAGCCAGACATTCTGGAATGTGAAGTCAAGTGGGCCTTATAAAACATCACTACAAACAAAGCTAGTGGAGGTGATGGAATTCCAGTTGAGCTATTTCAAATCCTGAAAGATGATGCTGTGAAAATGCTACACTCAACATGACAGCAAATTTGGAAAACTCAGCAGTGGCCAAAAGACTGGAAAAGTTCTGTTTTCATTCCAATCCCAAAGAAAGGCAATGCCAAAGAATGCCCAAACTACTGCACAATTGCACTCATCTCACACGCTAGTCAAATAATGCTCAAAATTCTCCAAGCCAGGCTTCAGCAGTACGTGAACTGAGAACTTCCAGATGTTCAAGCTAGTTTTCAAAAAGGCAGAGGAACCAGTGATAAAATTGCCAACATCCGCTGGATCATCAAAAAAGCAATAGAGTTCCAGAAAAACATCTATTTCTGCTTTATTGACTATGGCAAAGCCTTTGACTGTGTGGATCACAATAAACCGTGGAAAAGTCTAAAAGAGATTGGAATACCAGAGCACCTGACCTGCCTCTTGGGAAACCTATATGCAGGTCAGGAAGCAACAGTTAGAACTGGACATGGAACAACAGACTGGTCCCAAATAGGAAAAGGAGTACATCAAGGCTGTATATTGTCACCCCACTTATTGAACCTATATGCAGAGTACGTCATGAGAAATGCTGGGCTGGAAGAAGCACAAGCTGGAATCAAGATTGCCGGGAGAAATATCAATAACCTCAGATATGCAGATGTCACTACCCTTATTGCAGAAAGTGAAGAGGAACTAAAAAGCCTCTTGATGAAAGTGAAAGTGGAGAAGGAAAAAAGTTGGCTTAAAGCTCAACATTCAGAAGACGAAGATCATGGTGTCTGGTCCCATCACTTCATGGGAAATAGATGGGGAAACAGTGGAAATAGTGTCAGACTTTTTTTGGGGGCTCCAAAATCACTACAGATGGTGACTGCAGCCATAAAATTAAAAGACGCTTACTCCTTGGAAGAAAAGTTATGACCAACCTGATAGCATATTGAAAAGCAGAACATTACTTTACCAACAAACGTCCGTCTCTTCAAGGCTATGGTTTTTCCAGTCGTCATGTATGGATGTGAGAGTTGGACTGTGAAGAAAGCTGAGCGCCGAAGAATTGATGCTTTTGAACTGTGGTGTTGGAGAAGACTCCTGAGAGTCCCTTGGACTGCAAGGAGATCCAACCAGTCCATTCTGAAGGAGATCAGCCCTGGGATTTCTTTGGAAGGAATGATGCTGAAGCTGAAACTCCAGTACTTTGGCCACCTCATGCAAAATGTTGATTCATTGGAAAAGGCTCTAATGCTGGGAGGGATTGGGGTCAGGAGGAGAAGGGGACAACAGAGAATGAGATGGCTGGATGGCATCACCATCTCGATGGACATGAGTTTCAGTGAATTCCCGGAGTTGGTGATGGACAGGGCGGCCTGGCATGCTGCAATTCATGGGGTCGCAAAGAGTTGGAAACTACTGAGTGACTGAACTGAACTGAACTGAATTGAACAAATATTGAGGACTTACTATGTACCTGGCCTTCAGAGAAGAAATGAAGTGTTCACAGTTTTTAAATCTGGATCTGGAACAAGTTATCTAGGGCCTGGTTGGGGTCAAAAATGCTTTTAAAGTAAGGCACTTTGATGTAAGTAAGGAAGATTCATATTGATAATAAAGGTTTCCCAATAGCAGCATCAAATGGGGCCTCTCTGACCAGCATCTCTTCTTAGCTTGGTGGACCTTAATGGTGACCATGTTCCACATTTCAAAATGGTGGCAGTAATACATGCCTCAGATTTCCCTTCAGGAAACTATGTCCAGACATTCTATCTAGAAGTGGCAAAAAGATTTCAAATTTATTTATAATGATTTTATATTGTAAAACTCTCTATACACCATCCTTTTCCATCACATATGGATCTTCCAATAATTTTAGTATCAGTTCTACTTTATTTGTAAGATCATTTTCATTAAAGGAGCTATGCAGAAGAGGCTGAAGTTAGTTTATCTTCTGGGAGTGTTGTTCCCAGAGCACACAAGCATATTGAAAAGGCTGAGAGAATCAAAGGTGAAACTTTTAGAGGCTGTTGGAAGTGTGGTATGAAAACCAGTGGACTGAGACCAAGAGCAATAGATGAAGATAAACAGAAAGGTAAAACCAGATCACAAATTAAAAATTGAATACTAACTTCTATGCCCCAAATCATTCTTGAAAATATTACTTCATTGACTGCATACTTAATGTTTTATAATGTAAAGTTCTGTCAGCTGTTAAAGATTACATTTTTGCAGTCTTGGTTATTATGAGTAGTGCAATGTATATCCAGGCACATAATTTATCACTCATCCTTAAGCTTTTATTTAAAGTTTTCATATATATGTGTGTAAGTGAGGTTGGTCTGTTCTAGGAAAACTCTGTAAAGTTTTAGTATCATATATTGGATAAATATAATTAAAAATGAAATATTTTTACCATTCAGAAAATCTCATGACAAAACCAGAAGAGAAAGACACAGATTTAATATTGAATAAACATCAAACAAGAAAATATGTGGTGGACATCAGGGGCAATCCACTAAAGGATCAGAAAAACAAAGAAATCTTCCCCTTTATATAGCCAAGCAGATACACACCATTACATACATGTTTTCAAGATAAACAATAACAAATCTTCAAACGACAGAACTTGACAACATCATTTGTCTTGCATCAGTCAGTCAGTCAGTCAGTTCAGTCGCTCAGTCGTGTCCGACTCTTTGCGACCCCATGAATTGCAGCACGCCAGGCTTCCCTGTCTATCACCAATTCCTGGAGTTCACCCAAACTCATGTCCATCCAGTCGGTGATGCCATCCAGCCATCTCATTCTCTGTCGTCCCCTTCTCCTCCTGCCCCCAATCCCTCCCAGCATCAGAGTCTTTTCCAATGAGTCAACTCTTCACATGAGATGGCCAAAATATTGGAGTTTCAGCTTTAGCATCAGTCCTTCCAAAGAAATCCCAGGACTGATCTCCTTCAGAATGGACTGGTTGGATCTCCTTGCAGTCCAAGGGACTCTCAGGAGTCTTCTCCAACACCACAGTTCGAAAGAATCAATTCTTCGGCACTCAGCTTTCTTCACAGTCCAAATCTCACATCCATACATGACCACTGGAAAAACCATAGCCTTGACTAGATGGACCTTTATTGGCAAAGTAGTGTCTCTGCTTTTAATATGGTATCTAGGTTGGTCATAACTTTCCTTCCAAGGAGTAAGCATCTTTTAATTTCATGGCTGCAGTCACCCTCTGCAGTGATTTTGGAGCCCCAAAATATAAAGTCTGACACTGTTTCCCCATCTATTTCCCATGAAGTGATGGGACCAGATGCCATGATCTTAGTTTTCTGAATGTTGAGCTTTAAGCCAGTTCATCTTAAATTCACTTAGTGATTGGAGTGATCATTTTTGTTACCTTTTAGGCTTTATCTAAAGGGAAACAAAAACAAACTTCTCATTTCTTTATGTCAAGAGGTGGTTTTGCAACTTGGAAGAAGGCTCCTACTCAAATTAATTTCCTACTCTCTCACAGAAGTAGGGAGAGACACTCTTTCTTGTTGTGTACTTATAGATGACACCCAGATTCTTGGGAAGAACATTCTTTAGTTCTAAATTTGGCAGTTTGCATATGCCCTTACAGTCTTCTCCCTGTCTTACTATAAAATAGTAATAGTACAACTTCTAATGATTTTCATTGCTGTTATTATCTGTTTCTGGGCAAGTTACAGCAGTCTAAATACACAGCCAGTACACAGTAAAATATATAACAAAGCAATTGTCAAAATAGCAATTAAATAATAGAATTATTGAATTTTTAGAACTCAGTACTTTATTTGCTTTGAGGGATTGACCTTTGAATGTATCATACCAATGGTGAATGGTAGAGGCAGTTTCCCAAATAGCAGATTATAAATTTTTTCTTAGCAATATATTAATTTGCCAATTGTGTTGTCCTCATTGCTTGCATTTTCAAATGGATAACTATCGAAATATCATTTGGTGATTCCTTATAAAGTCCTATTTTATTCAAACCTAAGGAATAGCTCAACTATGGTGACTGAAAGTCTAAATTTTTATCTAGACATGGCCCTTGCAAAATTCAATAAATTCTGAGTGTCAGTCACAATTGTCATCACATTAATATGACAATTTAATGTTTTAGTAACTGTTCTATCATTTTTAATAGTTTTACTATTTCCTGGATATGAAATACAAGGGATGGTATCCGAGGCCATTATCTAATATTTAAAATCTTATTATGAAGCACTTACTGAAAGGTATATGTTGAACTTCCAGTGTTTATGTATACTCTTACTTTAAGTCTTGAGGACAAAGCCTATGGGCTTTTGGTTTGTTTTTGTTTTGACATTGGGTCTAAATCAGTAACTATACTAATTACAACAGCTAACTAAATCATATTTACCTTTGTTTATCCATCAGTATTTAAACTGAAGAGAATTTACATCCTAAGGTTAATTGAGTGACTTTGGACCTGTTTTTTTGAAGTCTTTATCTGTAAATGCCAGATTTCTGTTTGTGTATTAATCAGATGTTTTTCCTTTCTATATCATCTTTCCAAAAGATGTCAATTTTTTGTGTCAAATATAGGGCTTGAGTACCTGGACATAGGTTAATTGCTTTTACTTTGCTGTTATCAATAATTACTAATGGAAATAGTCTGCCTTTTGCTTTGTCAATAATTGGAGAACATAGGCAGAACACTCATTGATATAAATTGTTAACAATATTTTTTGGACCTATCTTCTAAGGAAACAAAGGAAACAAAAGGAAAAATAAGCAAAGCAAAAATAAACAAATGGTACCTAATTAAACTTAAAGCCTTTTGCATAGCAAAGGAAACCATCAACAAAATGAAAAGACAGCCTCTTGTATGGGAGAAAATATTTGCAAATAATAGGACTGATAAGGGATTAATATCCAACTAGATAAGCAGTTCACACAAGTCAATTTAAAAAAAAACTCAATTAAAATTGTTCAAAAGATCTAAACAGAAATTTTTCTAAGAATGACTTACTAATGCCCAGTAAACACATGGAAAGATGCTTACCATCACCAAATCATCAGAGAAATGCAAATGAAAACCACCATGAGTTATCACCTCACACCTGTCAGAATAGCTATAAACAAAAACACTACAAATAACAAATGTTTGTGAAGATGTGGCAAAAAGGGAACCCTAGTAGACTGTTAATGGGAATGTAAATTGGTGTAGCCACTATGGAATACATTATGGAAGTTCCTCAAAAAACTAAAAAGGGAACTCCTATATAATCCAGCATTTCAACTCTTGGGTATATACATCTGAGGAAAATGAAAACACTAATTTGAAAAGATGCATGTACCCCAGTGTTCATAGCTGCATTATTTATCAATAGCCAGAGGATGGAAGCCCCCTAACTATCCATCAATGGATGAATAGATAAAGAAAAAGTCATGTATATAATACCTGTAGGGCACTATGCTTAGTGAAATGAATCAGAGAAAAACAAATACTGTACATTATTAATTATATGTAGAATCTAAAAACATAAAGCAAATGAATATAACAGAAGTGAAACAGACTCACATATACAGAGGACAAAGTAATGGTTACCAGTGTAGAGTGAAATGGGGAGGGACAAGATAGGGGTTAGGAGGTTATGAGGTACAAAGTACTATGGTAAGCCACAGGAGCTTTGACTTGCTCTGTTTCCAACCTGGGCCTGTTCACCTCTCCTTAAGCAACCTGGTGATCTCTGCTCCCAGGAGTTCACCATGTTGATCTTCATAATTAGCACACAGTAATTCTATCAGAGGTTTTGTTTTCTCTTCAAATGCTAGGACCCAATGTTTACAATATTAGGACCCACTGTTTACAATATTGTACTAGTACCCAGATACACTGTGCATTTTTTTGGTTTTCTTTCTTTTTTTTTTTTCAATTTTTCATTTTTTTTTTTTTGTTAGTTCCTTATCTGCACAATGAGCTGACTTACAGATTTTAAAACTATGAGCTGCAGCTGATAAATACTGTAAGTGTTAGACTTCAGTTGAGCAATATTTCGATTTGTTTGGTGAAGCCTTTTGGACTGGGAAGCAAGGAGTATAACAAAGCCACAGTACCAACTTTGCAGTGTTCTCAAGTTTCTGAGGCCACCAGCAAGTCATCTACATTTTGAACACTTAATAGGTCCCTTTGGTGGGACAAATTTCTCTTGAGTTCTCCTGTAAGTGACTAGAAAAACATGTAGGAAAGTACTTAAACCCTTTGACATAATATAGACTCTGTCATAAGTAAGAGTAAACTATAATTTAGATCCTTCCTCTAGCAGAACATGTAGAAATAGAGAAAACTCAGAACCTCAGTAAATTACAGAGAAATATTTTGCAGACAGTGCTACCCAAGTCAATATTGAGAATGTTTGCAGAGTTGGGAGCTACACAGATTAATGGTAAGATTTTGTACAAATCTCTATAGTGGTTAATTAACTTTACCAAATTTACCTTCCTCTTTTATTGAAAATGTAATATTATGGATTAGTGTCCTATTTAAAATTATCTTTATTTTATTATAATTTTATTTCTTTGAATTGAGACATTGATGAAAGATATTATTTTACATATGACCATGGATTATTATCTTGGTAAACTATTTTTATCATCTATATCTCAAATTAAATGAGTCTCATCATTAGCTGGGACTCAAAGTGATGTACTGATTTGTTCAGATCACAGTGCTTTTCCAGCAAGGCATGTGAGAATGCCACTCTCTGTCGTATCCCAAAGCATTGTAACTCAGGATGCTTTTCCAGGCTGGCACAAGATTGCCACTTTCTATCATAACCTTTTACTTTCAGAAGATACATATTTAACTAATGCAAACACCTTTTTTCCCCAAGGAACCCCACAGACTTTATCTGAAGTATAGGGCAGAATAGCCTTTAAGTTATATAGTAAGTCTCTCTCCAGTTAGATTTACAAGAAGATCAAGAGAAAATAAAAACACACATTTCTCAGAAAGAAGACCTAGCTGTATAGTAAAAGCAGAAGAAAAGGAAGTAGAGGCTGACCTGAAATACCAGATTTGTCTTGATCTGTCACCAACTGGAAAGAGAAATTTCGGAGTAAGTTTTAGAATAAGTAGCCCCAATATCACCAGTTCCCACCTCTGAGGTTCCCTGCTGCTGCTGCTGCTAAGTCACTTCAGTCGTGTCCGACTCTGCGACCCCATAGACGGCGGCCCACCAGGCTCCCCCGTCCCTGGGATTCTCCAGGCAAGAACACTGGAGTGGGCTGCCATTTCCTTCTCCAATGCATGAAAGTGAAAAGTGAAAGTGAAGTTGCTCAGTCGTGTCCGACTTTTAGCGGCCCCTACCAGGCTCTGTCCATGGGATTTTTCAAGCAAGAGTACTGGAGTGGGGTGCCATTGCCTTCTCCACTGAGGTTCCCTAAGTCTGTTCATTTTAAGACAAGAATTTCCTGACTTTCTGGGCTTTCCTGATTTTCATGTGATTGTAGTTCTTGCATCCCCCAGAATCTCTTTCTATAACCTTTTTTCCAGTGAGCTGGCTTTTTGCATTAATGATATACGGTCTCCTTTCTTCCTTTTATAGGCTGAGCAAAGTAAGAATTATTCCCATTAGTAATGAGTTTTAACTAAGCAGCCAACATAGTACTCTTTAATTTCTTCCTGTTTTTCTCTAGATCGTCCCCAAACTGAATGGCTGCTATTAAAATTTGAGTAACAATCTGTTCTTGCCATTCTACCACCTTTTTCTTAATTTGAGTTTAGATAATTGGTGACAGAGCCAGACAAAGATTGCTAAGTACTAGAGTACAGATTTGATCTGCCCCCGGGGTCCCTGCCAGTGACTCCTGAAAAAGCTTCAACAGTCTGCTGATGTAAATCAGTGGGGTATTCACCTCTCTTCTGGGTACATGGCTGCAACTCCTTCAGCTCATCTTCAGTGGAGAGGCTTCAGATACTACCTTAAGCAACGCCTCTTAATGAATTTTTAACCCCTGCAGTTCTTCAATAATTGTGGAAGGTGGTGGAAAGTCAGCTTCCCTTGGCTAGTATACTCCTTGATGTGGTGGTCTTCCAGACCCCAGTGTGCTTGCTCTATCAAGTGCAAAATCTCTGGTGGCAGAATTCCATGCAGTATTCAGTGTATACCCCTGTTTATGAGGCAGCAAGCTGAAAGCACGTTGCAGAGGACTTTCACAAATTTCCGGGGCACAGGGAAAGGAACCCTTAAAAAGTAATATCAGCTAACAAGAAAGGCATGTGACTTACCCCAGAGGCCTGCCTACCTTCTCAATGGCATTACTTTCACTGGTGATGCAAATAGGAAGAGCTGCTCTTCCTTACCCTGAGGGAGAAAACGATGTTTCCTTTTCTGCATTGATATTTGTCAGTTGAACTCCTTACCTCATTTGTTTGCATCTTTGAAGGAAATAGTGTATCTTCTCCCTGTCCTGCTATCTTCGTATGCCACATTTTTATTCAAGTTTTCAGGGATTTCCAAGTATGTGGGTTTACCATGTCCACTTTCCTAGCTTCCTGGTGTGTAGATAATACAGGTTCTTGGAGGTAGAATCTGTGCTAGGCTAAGAGACCCATAAATCTGTCCTCAAAGGGAGAAGGTAATTCATTTCTGGTTAAAGATATTATGCTCTTGTCTGTCTATGAGGGGAAATCCAACAATGAAGGGAACTACCCATTATCTCCCCCCTTCTCTTCACTGGTCAGTGTGAAGTGGGGCAGAATAACGACATGCAGGGAAAATAGAGACAGCAGGGAAATTCTCCTTAGGCCTTTCACTACAAATATTGGGAATATCATACAAAATTTAGAATATAAGCTTCAGGAAAATAAATAAGAATTATTCTTCTGTATAATTAAAGTAGTGCTTGAGTAGTCTGAAAATGTAATAAGTGTTAAAGGATATTTAAAATAAATATTAATATTATATCTATGCAAAATGGAGCTAAAGCTTGGAAGTTGGTCATCTTTATCCAGGAAGTGATTAGTTGGCCTATTGTGTTCCATTAATTCCTTTTTCCTATAGAATTGCATTACAGAATTAATCTTACTTTATTAAAAAAAACTTCAATATCTTCGACTTTGAAACGAAGCTATTTTCTCTTGCATCTAAATAAATTCACAAAGGATTCTGATTTGTGTTGGGAGAAATTGTTTTGAAATATAGCTAAGGTTTTATTGGCAAGTTAAAGAATAGTCTTTTTCAGCTTAGAGCATAAAGTGAAATTAAGCAATGATTTTTCCATGATTCTTTTTTGTTTGGCAATACTTTATAGAGTTTAAAATCTGATAGAGATGAATGGGAAATATATGTTTATTATAAAACTTTTCTGAAAGAAAGAAAACTAGACAACCATTACAGCAAAAGGAAGTTTATTTTAATTAAGACTGTAACAAATTACACCCTGTTTTGTTCATTGGAAATAGAAAGCTAAGGGATCATAGCTTACAGTTTTTCTAACTACAGTCCAGGGTTCCTTGTTTCAATAGCCAAAATGATTATAAAAGGAATAGAAATGAAAATACTGCATGATGCAACATTAAATTTGTTTGAACCCAAATAATAACAGTTCTCCAAATCAAATCAGGTCCCTTGACCATAATGATCTTAGGTCCCAAAATGTTCCTGATAAAGTGAGGGATCCTCCCTAGACTACAAAGTACACATGGTCTCTAAGTTGAAATGACTCTGAATATGACTTTCATGTTATTCAAACCAAAAGATCTTTTATCAGATAATGAATAGCCAAACATTTCTCAGTTTTAAAAATAGTACTGAGTACATTTTTCAGAAATAATCTTTATATGTGGAGCCACTGTGGTTAAATCAGAAGCAAAATAACCCAATATACCTTATGAAATATCTCATATTTGTATCAGGAGAAATAATTAAAGGTAGCTTATTTGTTATAAAACAAAATTAAATAAAATCATAAATACTGAATACAGTTGCTATACTTATCTATATAAAGACTTTATTGTAATAATATCAAGTGAAACAGTTCAGTTCAGTTCAGTCACTCAGCCGTGTTCGACTCTTTGTGACCCCATGAATCGCAGCATGCCAGGCCTCCCTGTTGATCACCAACTCCCGGAATTCACTCAAATTCAAGTCCATCAAATTGGTGACGCCATCCAGCCATCTCATCTTCTGTCATCCCCTTCTCCTGCCCCCAATCCCTCCCTGCATCAGAGTCTTTTCCAATGAGTCAACTCTTTGCATGAAGTGGCCAAAGTATTGGAGTTTCAGTTTAGCATCATTCCTTTCAAAAACACCCAGGACCGTCATCTGCTTTAGAATGGACTGGTTGGATCCCCTTGCAGTCCAAGGGACTCTCAGAAGTCTTCTCCAAAACCACAGTTCAAAAACATCAATTCTTCAGCACTCAGCTTTCTTCACAGTCCAACTCTCACATCCATACATGACCACTGGAAAAACCATAGCCTTGAAGAGACAGATCTTTGTTGGCAAAGTAATGTCTCTCCTTTTGAATATGCTATCTAGGTTGGTCATAACTTTCCTTCCAAGGAGTAAGCGTCTTTTACTTTCATGGCTGCAGTCAACATCTGCAGTGTTTTTTTAGCCCCCCAAAATAAAGTCTACCACTGTTTCCATTGTTTCCCCATCTATTTCCCATGAAGTGATGGGACCAGATGCCATGATCTTAGTTTTCTGAATGTTGAACTTTAAGCCAACTTTTTCACTCTCCTCTTTCACTTTTCATCAAGAGGCTTTTTAGTTCCTCTTCACTTTCTGCCATAAGCGTGATGTCATCTGCATATCTGAGGTTATTGATATTTCTCCTGGCAGTCTTGATTCCAGCTTGTGCTTCTTCCAGCCCAGCGTTTCTCATGATGTACTCTGTATGTGAATTAAATAAGTAGGGTGACAATATACAACCTTGACGTACTCCTTTTCCTATTTGGAACAAGTCTGTTGTTCCATGTCCAGTTCTAACTGTTGCTTCCTGACCTGCATATAGGTTTCTCAAGAGGCAGGTCAGGTGGTCTGGTATTCCCATCTCTTTTAGAATTTTCCACAGTTTATTGTGATCTACACAATCAAAGGCTTTGGCATAGTCAATAAAGCAGAAATAGATGTTTTTCTGGAACTCTCTTCCTTTTCCCATGATCCAGCGGATGTTGGTAATTTGATTTCTGGTTCCTCTGCCTTTTCTAAAACCAGCTTGAACATCTGGAAATTCACAGTTCACGTATTGCTGAAGCCTGGCTTGGAGAATTTTGAGCATTACTTTACTAGCGTGTGAGATGAGTGCAATTGTGGGGTAGTTTCAGCATTCTTTGGCATTGCCTTTCTTTGGGATTGGATGAAAACTGACGTTTTCCAGTCCTGTGGCCACCGCTGAGTTTTCCAAATTTGCTGGCATATTGAGTGCAGCACTTTCACAGCATCATCTTTCAGGATTTGAAATAGCTCAACTGAAATTCCATTACCTCCACTAGCTTTGTTTGTAGTGATGCTTTCTAAGGCCCACCTGATTTCACATTCCAGGATGTCTGGCTCTAGGTGAGTGATCACACCATCATGATTATCTGGGTCATGAAGATCTTTTTTGTACAGTTTTTCTGTGTATTCTTGCCACCTCTTCTTAATATTTTCTGCTTCTGTTATGTCCATACCATTTCTGTCATTTATCGAGCGCATCTTTGCATGAAATATTCCCTTGATATCTCTAATTTTATTGACGAGATCTCTGGTCTTTCCCATTCTGTTGTTTTCCTCTATTTCTTTGCACTGATCAGTGAGGAAGGCTTTCGTGGTGCAAAAACTATTAAAATAGAAAAATTTGGGGAAATACCTGCCTGTATCAATGCAAAAGGGTCAACATTTACTGGAGGTCTTCTGTATGCTAGGATATATTCTAAAAGTTTAAAAGAAAATTCAAAAATGCTTAGGGAAAATGTGATTCTAATGTCATTTGTGTAGAATTGTTTTACAATGTTGTAGACTTTGCATCTTTCACTCATTTCTCTTAGTTACATAGTCTTTCTTTTGGTAAGCATACCAAAGAATAATACTAGTAAAAGTAATTTACTGTATACATGTAAAACTCTCTCTTAAAGTGTGTGTAACTCAACAAGTTCATCATATTATAATGAATCATACAAATTAGCTAACTATAAATCAGCTTTGTTAGTAAAGTACATGAATTATTTAACAAGTTGGGTAACGGGTAAGCCAAGGATTGGCAAACTGATCTCCTTCTTTAATTATTGAATACTGTATCCCCTGTACAAAATTCAGATTTTATTGTACTGAATTTTAGCATTAATAATACATAATGCTGAGGACACCATACACTTTTATTCTAAATACAATATTCTACTATAAGGAGACTGTTTAATAAGTGAATCTGTGGTTTTATGCTGGGAGCTTTTTTGTTTGGTTATTATGCTGCTGTTTGATTGTGTTTCTTCTTATTTAAATATTTAATGAAAGTTTATCTAACTTATGTTCCAAGGCTTTGAAGCAAAGGGCATAACTTAAAATATCTAATAAGAAAATAAATGTCAGAATACTGAAAAAATATTGGATATGCAAAATATATTAAAAGCACTGTTTTAATAATAGCATAACAAATTCTGTTTTTCTCTTGACATGATTAAGTGTAAGAAATGAGATTAAGTAAGATATAAAATCTTCTAAAAATTTGGTTGTGCAGTGCTCATTTCTGTGTGGCTACCTACTACAGCGTCTTCTGCTTAGTAGTTGTCTTAAAATGATCAGTGATATAAAATAGGTCCTGCTAAAGATGCCTTCAGTAAATTACCAAATATCTAACATTTTACACAAGTCATACATTATTGTATATACAGAATCAAGAGAATTCTTAATAGATAGGACAATCAAAAAATTTTTTTATTGTAAATAGGTTTAAAGATGTTATTAGTACCTATATATGTGCTTTAGTTCAGTTCAGTCACTCAGTCAAGGCTCTTAGCGACCCCATGGATCTCCCTTTCCATCACCAACTCCCAAAACTTTCCAAAACTCATGTCCATTGAGTCAGTGATGCCATCCAACCATTTCATCCTCTGTCGTCCTCTTCTACTCCTGCCCTCAATCTTTCCCAGCATCAGGGGTTTTTCAAATGAGTCAGTTCTTCGCATCAGGTGGCCAAAGTATTGGAGTTTCAGCTTCAACATCAGTCCTTCCAATGAATATTCAGGACTGATCTCCTTTAGGATGGACTGGCTGGATCTCCTTGCAGTCCAAGGGACGCTCAAGAGTCTTCTTCAAAACCACAGTTCAAAAGTGTCAATTCTTAGGCGCTCAGCTTTCTTTATAGTCCAACTCTCACATCCCTACATGACTACTGGAAAAACCATAGACTAGATAGACCTTTGCTGACAAAGTAATGTCTCTGATTTTTAGTATGCTGTCTAGGTTGGTCATAACTTTCCTTCCAAGGAGTAAGCATCTTTTAATTTCATGGCTGCAGTCACAGTCTGCAGTGATTTTGGAGCCCAAATAAGTAAAGTCTCTTACTGTTTCCACTGTTTCCCCATCTATTTGGCATGAAGTTATGGGACCAGATGCCCTGATCTTAGTTTTCTGAATGTTGAGCTTTAAGCCAACTTTTCCCTCTCCTTTTCCACTTTCGTCAAGTGGCTCTTTAGTTTCTCTTCTCTTTCTGCCATAAGTGTGGTGTCATCTGCATGTCTGAGGTTATTGATACTTCTCCCAGCAATCTTGATTCCAGCTTGTGCTTCATCCAGCCTGTAATTTCACATAATGTACTCTGCATAGCAGTTAAAGAAGCAGGGTGACAATATACAGCCTTGACACACTCCTTTTCTGATTTGGAAAAAGTCTATTGTTCCATGTCCAGTTCTAACTGTCGCTTCTTGACCTGCATGCAGATTTCTTAGAAGGCAGATAAGGTGGTCTGGTATGCCCATCTCTTTAAGAATTTTCCACAGTTTGTTGTGATCCATACAGTCAAAGGCTTTGGCATAGTCAATAAAGCAGAAATAGATGTTTTTCTGGAACTCTCTTCCTTTTTTGATTATCCAATTGATGTTGGCGAATTGATCTCTGGTCCTCTGCCTTTACTAAATCCAACTTGAGCATCTGGAAGTTCACAGTTCACATACTGTTCGAGCCTGGCTTGGGAATTTTGAGCATTACTTTGCTAGCATTTGATATGAGTGCAATTGTGTGGTAGTTTGAGCATTCTTTGGCATTGCGTTTCTTTGGGATTGGGATGAAAACTGACCTTTGCCAGTCCTGTGGCCACTGCTAAGTTTTCCATATTTGCTGGCCTATTAAGTGTAGCACTTTCATAGCATCATCTTTCAGGATTTGGAATAGCTCAACTGGAATTCCATCACTTCCACTAGCTTTGTTTGTAGTGATGCTTCCTAAGGCCCGCTTGGCTTCGCATTCCAGGATGTCTGCCTCTAGGTGAGTGATCACACCATCGTGGTTATCTGGGTCATGAACTCTTTTTTGTACAGTTCTTCTGTGTATTCTTGCCACCTCTTCTTAATATCTTCTGCTTCTGTTAGGTCCATACCATTTCTGTCCTTCATTGTGCTCATCTTTGCATGAAATTTTCCCTTGGTTCTCTAGTTTTCTTGAAGAGATCTCTAGTCTTTCCCATTCTATTGTTTTCCTCTATTTCTTTGCATTGATCATTGAGGAAGGCTTCCCTGTCTCCCCTTTCTATTCTTTGAAAGTCTGCATTCAAATAGGTATATCTTTCCCTTTCGCCTTTGCCTTTTGTGTCTTTTGTTTTCTTTGCAATTTTAAAGCCTCCACATACATCCATCTTGCCTTTTTATATTTCTTTTTCTTGGCGATGGTCTTAATCACTGTGTCTTGCACAGTGTCACAAACCTCCGTCCACATTAATTCACACACTCTATCAGATCTAATCCCATTAATCTATTTGTCACTTCCAGTGTATAATTGTACGGGATATGATTTAGGTCAAACTTGAATGGTCTATTGGTTTTCCCTACTTTATTCAACTTAAGTCTGAATTTGGCAATAAGGAGTTCATGATCTGAGCCACAGTCAGCTCCCAGTCTTGTTTTTGCTAACTGTATAGAGCGTGTCCATCTTTGGCTGCAAAGAGTATTATAAATCTGATTTTGGTGTTGGCCATCTGGTGATATCCATGTGTAGAGTCTTCTCTTGTGTTGTTGGAAGGAGTGTTTGCTATGACCAGTGCATTCTCTTGGCAAAACTCAGTTAGACTTTGACCTGCTTCGTTTTGTACTCCAAGGCCAAATTGCTTGTTACTCCAGGTATTTCTTGACTTCCTACTTTTGCATTGCAGTCCCCTATAATGAAAAGGACATCTTTTTCGGCTGTTAGTTCTGGAAGTTCTTGTAGGTCTTCATAGAACCGTTCAACATCAGCTTCTTCAGCATTACTAATCAGCACATAGACTTGGATTACTGTGATATTGAATGGTTGCCTAGGAAATGAACCGAGGTCATTCTGTCGTTTTTGAGATTGTATCCAAGCACTGCATTTCAGACTCTTAGGTTGACTATAACAGCTATCCACGTCTTCTAAGGGATTCCTGCCCACAATAGTAGATATAATGGTTATCTGAGTTAAATTCACCCATTTCAGTCCATTTTAGTTCGCTGATTCCTAAAGTGTCAGTGTTCACTCTTGCCATCTCCTGCTTGACCACTTCCAATTTTCCTTGATTCATGGACCTAACAGTTCAGGTTCCTATACAGTATTGCTCTTTACAGCATTGGACTTTACTTCCATCTTTAGTCACATTCACAACTGGGTATTGTTTTTACTTTCACTCTGTCTCTTCATTTTTCTGGAGTTATTTCTCCACTGATCTCCAGTGCATATTGGGCACCTACCGACCTGGGGAGTTCATCTTTCAGTGTCCTATCTTTTTGCCTTTTCACACTGTTCATTGGGTTCTCAAGGCAAGAATACTGAGGTGGTTTTTCCCTTCCCTTCTCCAGTGGACCACGTTTTGTGAGAACTCTCCACCATGACCCATTCATCTTGGGTGCCCTACATGCATGGCTCACAGTTTCATTGAATTAGACCATCTGTGGTCCATGTGATTATCTTCAGTGGTCATAAAGTGGTCTCTTTTCTCCTGAAGTATTCGAGATGAATCTTGGAAAACTTTGCGAGTTTGAAATTAGAGGACAGTCTAGTAAGAATATATTGAAAAACTGTAGTTCTGAAAAGTGAGTGAAGTTTGTTTCCATACTAACTCTAATAGTAGTATATGGTGAGAACTTTATTATATAAGAGTTCAACCAAGTGGGACATAGGTAGTAGGGATTAAAATGAAATGTCAATTAAGTAAACTTAGAGTTGTGCTGGCTGGAAACCTTTTAGAAAAGCGGAATATTGAAGGAACTGTGTACGCTGACATTTCCACTGTGTATCTGGACACATATGCATCTTTTGAAACAAATATAATAACCCATTTACTAGCTAGTATGTACACCTTGATGATGGGAAAAGACCCTGATGATGGGAAAGATTGAAGGCAAAAGGAGAAGGGGATAGCAGAGGATGAGATGGTTAGATAGCATCACTGACTCAGTGGGCATGAATCTGAGCAATCTCTGGGAGATAGTAGAGGACAGAGGAGCCTAGCATGCCACAGTCTATGAGGTCACAGAGATACAGACATGAGTTAGCAAATGAACAGTAGCAACATCCTGAAGCTAGAGACATAACCAAGAATATATGTCTGTCTTTAAAGCTAGTATATTGATATATATAGTCACTGTATTATACTGACATGTCGTCTACATGGACAATAACTTTCAAATATCATACTAAGAAAAGGTTGTTCTATATAGACCCTGTTTATAGGCAGTGCTCATAAAATTACCAGTTATACATTTATCTTTACTAATATCTCCACCTGGCATGTAATGATAATACATGTTGATAAGCAAGCTGGCCCTTGGGAGTAAGTCAGCCCAGATTTATTAATTCAAATTTGGTCATGAACCATGTCATCTTGTATAAGAATGCTGAGTTCCTCAAATTCAGATCCCCTCACTTCAGTCATGTTGTAAGAGGTGACTGTTTTAATTTATATAAAGCATGATTAACACAGTGCCTGATTAGCACACAGCATATGCAAAATATTACATTTAAAGCTTTAGATGGATTATGATAATGAAATGAAGCTAAAGTGAACATTGGAAATTGGGGTGTAAACTGCTAGGATTTTATTGCCCTCTATCTCTCATAATACACTGACACTCGGAATTTTAAATGACCATAAAACAATAAATCACTTGGATTATATTACATAACGTTAATAAAAACCAAGAAAAAAAAACTCAGTTTCTCATTTTCAGAATATACACAAGTAGTTTTTTGAAGTACAGCAAATAAAATGGAGCCTAACAAAAAAGTCATATTTTATTATTCTTAATACTATGACAGCACTTCAAGATAAATAAAAATATACTGCAGGCGTAAACTAAACAAATGTAGTTAGCATTGTTTTATATCCTAAGAGAATTAAATTTATGATTTTAACTTGAAATAGAAAAAAAAAAGCCACAGAAGTTGACAGAAAGTGTTTGCATATACCTCTTAAATCTGTTATTGACAGGACTTTGAAATCCAACTGTTATTATATTCTGAGCAAAATCAACTTTGCTTTCCCATATAAACTAATTTCCAAAAGAAATATCCATGTAGCATGCTATTATCCCTCTGAAAAAAATCAGATTGAAAACCTGCCAACAGCTAAACCAAAGTTTATGAAATTTATTTTCTCTTTAGTTAACTGCTGTAGATGTGAAAAATATGTAAGGCCTACATACTTAAAACCTGTTCAAATTGAAAAAAAAAAATGGAATCCATGTTACCTGTAAATGTAATTGTGGTATCTACAATATCAGAAAAAAACTTCATGCCATCAACTATTTTCAATGCTTTCAAGTATTTTCTCTCTACAAAAATAACCCATTGGCATCATACCTCATATAAACCACTATAATACCTGAGAAAAAACTTTAATTTCTCATTTTTCACCCCAGTACATTTATATAACCCTTGACTAAGTAATCTGAGGAAGTTTTAATCCAGTTCTGATTTGTAAAAGCTGCTGTAAAATGATTGTCATCGGCATGACAGTCCTAGTTGTTGGAATAAAATGTCTCTGATGAGAAGCAATTGTTTGCATCCTTTTTTCTTTACCCAGCCAACTCCAACTTCCTTTTTCCATGTATATAACATTGTTGTAAAAAGGCAGTCATACTTCATCCTTCATTCTGGATTTGTTACAACTCTTGTTTGTCACTCATAATCCCAGATATACCTAAGAGAATATCTACATGTCTATATATGTATATAAAGATATATGTAAATGAAGCAGGGCAAAGACTAATAGAGTTTTGCCAAGAAAATGCACTGGTCATAACAAACACCCTCTACCAACAACACAAGAGAAGACTCTATACATGGACATCACCAGATGGTCAACACCAAAATTAGACTGATTATATTCCTTGCAGCCAAAGATGGAGAAGCACTATACAGTCAGCAAAAACAAGACCAGGAGCTGACTGTGGCTCAGACCACGAACTCCTTATTGCCAAATTCAGACTTAAATTGAAGAAAGTAGGGAAAACCACTAGACCATTCAGGTATGACCTAAATCAAATCCCTTATGATTATACACTGGAAGTGAGAAAGATTTAAGGGCCTATATCTGATAGATAGAGTGCCTGATGAACTATGGAATGAGGTTCGTGACATTGTACAGGAGATAGGGATCAAGATGATTCCCATGGAAAAGAAATGCAAAAAAGCAAAATGGCTGTCTGGGGAGGCCTACAAATAGCTGTGAAAAGAAGAGAAGCGAAAAGCAAAGGAGAAAAGGAAAGATATAAACATCTGAATGCAGAGTTCCAAAGAATAGCAAGAAGAGATAGGAAAGCCTTCCTCAGTGATCAATGCAAAGAAATAGAGGAAAACAACAGAATGGGAAAGACTAGGGATCTCTTCAAGAAAATCAGAGATACCAAAGGAACATTTCATGCAAAGATGGGCTCGATAAAGGACAGAAATGATATGGACCTAACAGAAGCAGAAGATATTAAGAAGAGATGGCAAGAATACACAGAAGAACTGTACAAAACAGATCTTCACGACCCAGATAATCACGATGGTATGATCACTGACCTAGAGCCAGACATCCTGGAATGTGAAGTCAAGTGGGCCTTAGAAAGCATCACTACAAACAAAGCTAGTGGAGGTGATGAAATTCCAGTAGAGCTATTCCAAATCCTGAAAGATGATGCTGTGAAAGTGCTGCACTCAATATGCCAGCAAATTTGCAAAAGTCAGCAGCGGCCACAGGACTGGAAAAGGTCAGTTTTCATTCCAATCCCAAAGAAAGGCAATGCCAAAGAATGCTCAAACTACCGCACGATTGCACTCATTTCACACGCTAGTAAAGTAATGCTCAAAATTATCCAAGCCAGGCTTCAGCAATATGTGAACTGTGAAATTCCTCATGTTCAAGCTGGTTTTAGAAAAGGCAGAGGAACCAGAGATCAAATTGCCAACATCCGCTGGATCATGGAAAAAGCAAGAGTTTTCCAGAAAAACATCTATTTCTGCTTTATTGACTATGCCAAAGCCTTTGACTGTGTGGATCACAATAAACTGTGGAAAATTCTTCAAGAGATGGCAATACTAGACCACCTGATCTGCCTCTTCAGAAATTTGTATGCAGGTCAGGAAGCAACAGTTAGAACTGGACATGGAACAACAGACTGGTTCCAAATAGGAAAAGGAGTTCGTCAAGGCTGTATATTGTCATCCTGTTTATTTAACTTATATGCAGAGTACATCATGAGAAACGCTGGACTGAAAAACACAAGCTGGAATCAAGATTGCCAGGAGAAATATCACTAACCTCAGATATGCAGATGACACCACCCTTATGGCAGAAAGTGAAGAGGAACTAAAAAGCCTCTCGATGAAAGTGAAAGTGGAGAGTGAAAAAGTTGGCTTAAAGCTCAACATTCAGAAAACGCAGATCATGGCATCCGGTCCCACCACTTCATGGGAAATAGATGGGGAAACAGTGGAAACAGTGTCAGACTTTATTTTTCTGGGCTCCAAAATCACTGCAGATGGTGACTGCAACCATGAAATTAAAAGACGCTTGCTCCTTGGAAGGAAAGTTATGACCAACCTCGATAGCATATTCAAAAGCAGAGATATTACTTTGCCAACAAAGGTTCATCTAGTCAAGGCTATGGTTTTTCCTGCAGTCATTTATGGATGTGAGAGTTGGACTGTGAAGAAAGCTGAGTGCCGAAGAATTGATGCTTTTAAACTGTGGTGTTGGAGAAGACTCTTGAGAGTCCCTTGGAATGCAAGGAGATCCAATCAGTCCATTCTGAAGGAGATCAGCCCTGGGATTTCTTTGGAAGGAATGATGCTAAACTGAAACTCCAGTACTTTGGCCACCTCATGCGAAGAGTTGAGTCATTGGAAAAGACTCTGATGCTGGGAGGGATTGGGGGCAGGAGAAGGGGACGACAGAGGATGAGATGGCTGGATGGCATCACTGATCAATGGATGTGAGTCTGGGTGAACTCCAGGAGTTGGTGATGGACAGGGAGGCCTGGCGTGCTGCGATTCATGGGGTTGCAAAGAGTCGGACATGACTGAGCGACTGATCTGATCTGATCTGATCTATATAGATATATATGCACACACACACACATATATATATATATGCACATATATATGTAGATATAAAATTTTCAGAATATGTATATGCATAAGAATGTACATGCCTCTTTTCAAAAAATATACTAGCTGCCTAAGACATGTGTTCAATGTTTTTTTTTTTTTCCCTTTATCAGTCTTGTTTTCCCTTGGGAAATTTAACTGCTCCTAATGTTACCTTTGTTTGGCACTACCTCACTGTTTACATGTGTGATTCCCTGTTCTTATGTTCACATTTAATGCAGAATCCACAGAGTTCACATCACAGTATTGGTTCTTCCATCTTTTCCTTTGGTCTTTCACACTCAGAATGTTTCCTCTTGTACTACTTTGTCTGAACTCAGGACTTACATGCACTAAAAAACATACACTAAGAATAAGAATAGGTAATTATATTCTGTCCTTGAGAAATAATCTTTACAGTGTTAGACATATTAATATTTCATGTTTCTATTTCAATATGATTTTATTATATTTGTTTAAGCAGTTAAAAAATAAACCAATTTGGCTATAGTGGTAGAGAGATATTTCTTTAGAAAATGATTTTTTGGTTCTGCTATGTTTCTTCAGGAATATGAAATGACTATTAACATGTATTCTATTGGATATATTTTCACTATTCATTTGGTGCTCAAGGCTGGGGTATCAGGTACTCTGGTAAAAAAAAAAAAAAACCACTTCTTGGTACAAAAAATTATTCCAAGGCTAGAGCTTCTATTTATGCATAAAACCACTCTAATTTTCTCTTCCTTCTCTACTTCAAAGAAATTGCTATGTCTGCTCCATGACTTTGGATCTGTATCACACAGCTTGACCTTTTCCCCAAGCTGAGGCTTCTCAAATGACCCACTAGTATCTAGATATTGTGACCATAGACAAAAGTCATAGTATCCTGATTCATGCTGTTGGGTCAAGGGATGTGTGTGTGTGTGCGTGTGAACACGTGCAAAAGATTTTAAAGTATATTCACAACATCAGTAGTATTTGCAAGTAACTAAGTCAATCAAGTAGTTACTGGCTATTACTATCCTAAGGGGCTTCCCTTGTAGCTCAGCTGGTGAAGAATCTGCCTGTAATGTGGGAAACCTGGGTTCAATCCCTGGGTTGGAAAGATTCCCTGGAGATGGGAAAGGCTACCCACTCCAGTATTCTGGCCTGGAGAATTCCACAGACTGTGTAGTCCACAGGGTCGCAAAGAGTTAGACATGACTGAGCGACTTTCATCACTTCACTATCCTAAGGATCAGGTTCATCTCAAAACTAAAGTAACTGGAGTAATTATCTGTCTTGTGAATGATTTTACATTTTGATGCACTTCCAAGTTCTAACTTTTGGCATTATCAGTTATCAGTCTATATATGCCTTCTTTCTTGCCTGGAGAACCCAGGGACAGAGGAGCCTGGTAGGAGGCCGTCTATGGGGTCGCTGAGAGTCAGACACGACTGAAGCGACTTAGCAGTAGCAGCAGCAGAGATCTTATTCCAGCAGGTTCACAGGTAAGAAAAAAAAAATGTCACTTATAATAGTGGTTCACAAATCAATCCTTCCTAACTGCATTATTGAACATCATGTGATTTTTTTAAAAAGCTAACTTTAATTAAGTAATCACTGTCCTAAGAACCTTTCATATTTTAAATTTATCCCTCAAAGGAATTATATGAGGAAGGTAATGTTTTCATACCCTTTAGAGAGGGAATTTTGGACATGCATGTTATATATATGTAATCTGCTTAAATTTTCAATCCCTTTTAACCTACATTTAATTTGAAATGTTTCAGACAGTGAATTAAATCAAATAAATACCTTAATAGTATTTCAAATATAATGGGATTCTGATATGGTATAAGTTTCTGTGTAAGTATGTTCCAAGGTTTATATTATATGAATGGTTCCTTACTTTTTCATCATATTACATGGACAAATCAAAGAAAGGCAGAAATTTGCAAGCAAAGATAATTCCATAATCAGAGGTAGAGAAGTCATATGTATTCCAGGTATGATTCGTTTGATAAGTGTCCTTAGTGAAACAAGATTTGGATAGTAATTTTCATTTGTATTTCTTCTACCCAGAGACAACAGCGATAGTAACTTCCTGTGTATCTTTTAGCATATGCTCCTATGTGTGTGTGTGTGTGTGTGTGTACATATAAACACATACATCATATTTGATATTGTTATTCAGTCACTAAGTTATGTCCAACTCTTTTGCAACCCCATGGACTATAGCCCTCCAGCTAAACTGCCCATGGGATTTCACAGGCAAAAATACTGGAGTGGATTGCCATTTCCTTCTCCAGGGAATCTTCCTGATCCCTGGATCAAACCCACATCTCCTGCATTGGCAGGTGGATTCTTTACTGCTGAGCTACAGGAAAGCCTATCATATTTGATAGTTTGTAGTATTCAATTGTAGCTATATACTCTGGTATATTCAGTTATTTAGATTTGGTTCTGTATCAATTATTTTTTGGTGAATAACAAACACACTACATAATAGTTTCTTTAAAATTGGCTATTTATTATTTTACATAGACCTATAAGTAAGTCAGATGGTCCTGGTGATTTGGGCCAGAATCGACTCAAAGCAGGGTAGATTTACTCATGTGACTGAGGTGACCAGATTGGTTGGATCTGGACTGGCTGACCTAAAATAGCCTCAGCTGAAAAAAAAAATGCATCTTTGTTCTTTGTGATCTCTAGTCCTTCAACAGACTACTTAGAGCTTGTTCCCATGGCTGTGACAAAGATCTGAGAGACAGTGCTCTCAAACAGGTGTTCAAGGAGAACATAGAGGATCAAGAGTGATGGTGGAAACATACAGTTGCTTCCTTGAACCTGTACCTCCATGAAATTTGCTATTCTCCCATTGTTAACAGCAAGTCAAAAAGACTCAGTACAGTGGTATACCTGTCCAAAGAGCATGTATACAGCGAGGTTTGAAATATTAAAGTTAATGATGAAATAAATTTACATGAAGTTTTTTATTATTTCAAATATTTTTCTAAAAAACACATTGCTGCAGAGAACATCCTTTAGCCAATCCTTTTTATATTTATGCTTCCCAGGTGGAGCTAGTGGTAATGAACCTGCCTGCCAGTGCAGGAGACATAAGAGATGTGGGTTCGATCCCTAGGTCAGGAAGATCCCCTGAAGGAGAAAGTGGCAATCCACTTCAGTATATTTATATTTCACTTTTAGCTTGGAAGGTCCGGTACTGAATGCATTTTTTTATATTGAGTTAGTCAAATCACAAATGATCCATGAAATGGACTTCAAAACAAAACAACAAACAAAAATAGCACAATGTTCCTTGCTCTGAGTCATAAGATGTTAAGATGTTGAAAAGTACTACAAAAAGGATATTATTTTTTTTTTTACCTGTAGCCACAGGACGCTGAAAAACAGCTCTAGAAATGTTAAGAATCAATGATGGGTGAAATGCTGACATCTTCAGTATTTTGGTTCACACTGATACATTGGAAGATGATTGCCTTCAGGATAGAATCCCCATCATTTTATGTCAAACTTGAAAAATATTAAATACAATACTAGATATCATCCTTACAAAATATACACAGCTGCCTAGTCAGGCAATCAGGTCCTCTGAGCTTAAATATCGTTTACCTTACCCTACCAAGAATTCTAACAGCTGTATATTCATATTATATTTGAGACCGTGTAAGAAAACGTGTTCTTGAGAGCATGAATGAGTAAAATTATCCAAGCACCTCCAATGCAATGTATATAAACTGTACTTTTTTCATTAAATCTGTTTCTGGAATACTGATAGAAACATTGACTATAGATTACCTCTCAGTTTCCTTGGGGATGCTTTGTCATACTACAACCAGAGCAACATATGTATGATAAACAACGGAGTATGGCATTGATGCAGTGGAGGTTTAAAATCTACTACAAGTTAAATTTGAAAAAAACTCACAAGTATCTAAATAATGTGACATATATGAAATTACTTTTTATATAAAAACTAACTAAACACACACGCACAGCCAGCCTAAAAGTTGTGAGTTAAATTTTATTTGGAGACTTTACTGAGGACTATAGCCCAGAAAACAGCTTCTCAGATAGCTCTGAGTTGCTGTTCCAAAGAGGTAAGAGAGGAGGCAGGATATGTAGGAATATTTTTCTGGGAAAAAACTATGTAGTTGAACATCAAAAGATTACTGCTAATGACCAAAAAAAAAAAAAAAAAGACATCTCAGTTAACGATTTTAGTGCTTTTCTTTGTATGGGAAGATTCAAGTATCTGCTGCTGCTGCTAAGTCGCTTCAGTTGTGTCCGACTCTGTGCGACCCAATAGATGGCAGCCCACCAGGCTCCCCCATCCCTGGGATTCTCCAGGCAAGAACACTGGAGTGGGTTGCCATTTCCTTCTCCAGTGCATGAAAGTGAAAAGTGAAAGTGAAGTCGCTCAGACCTGTCCGACTCTGTGCGACCCCACGGACTGTAGCCTACCAGGCTTCTCCAACCATGGGATTTTCCAGGCAAGAATACTAGAGTGGGGTGCCATTGCCTTCTCCGTCAAGTATCTGGGCTCATACAAATATTACTCCTTAAATATGCAACTTAATTGTCTAGGGCCAGTATCCAAAGAACATAATGCTTCCTGTTTTCCTTTATCCTGAGTTTCCCTCAGGATTGTAAGGCAACATTCTTGTTTACTGGAATGGCAGACAACATTCTCTGTCCAAAACAGTCATAAGTAACCCAAAGCAGTGATATTTCTCTGAAGTAGTTGGCTCTAAAACAAAGACTAGAACATGCTTTTGAACTGTGGTGCTAGAGAAGACTCTTGAGAGACCCTTGGGCAGTAAGGATATCAAACCAATCAATCCAAAAGGAAGTCAACCCTGAATATTCATTGGAAACACTGATGCTGAAGCTGAAGCTCCAATATTTTGTTCATCTGATGCAAAGAGCCAAGTCTTTAGAAAAGACCCTGATGCTGGGAAAGATTGAAGGCAGGAGGAGAAGGGGGCAACAGAAGATAAGATGAATGGATGGCATCATTGATTCAGTGGACATGAGCTTGAGAAAACTCCAGGAGATGACGAAAGACAGGAAGTCCTGCTGCGCTGCTGTCCATGGGGTCACAAAGAGTTGGACATGACTGAGCGACTGAACAATAACATGCCATCTCAGTTTGTAAGCGATCATTTGTCCAAGAGAAAGTTTTTGTCAAATTTATCTCATCAGTTCAGTTCAGTTCAGTCGTTCAGTCGTGTCCGACTCTTTGTGACCCCATGAATTGCAGCACGCCAGGCCTCCCTGTCCATCACCAACTCCCGGAGTTCACTCAGACTCACGTCCATCGAGTCGGTGATGCCATCCAGCCATCTCATCCTCTGTCGTCCCCTTCTCCTTCTACCCCCAATCCCTCCAAGCATCAGAGTCTTTTCCAATGAGTCAACTCTTCGCATGAGGTGGCCAAAGTACTGGAGTTTCAGCTTTAGCATCATTCCTTCCAAAGAAATCCCAGGGCTGATCTCCTTCAGAATGGACTGGTTGGATCTCCTTGCAGTCCAAGGGACTCTCAAGAATATGCACTAATAAGAATCCTAAGTGATATTCAGTAAATTCCATGTGATTCTTACTGTTGAAAACAAGACTGCAGGTCCAAAATGGAGTTGCCTATGCTAAAAGCCACATCATCAGAGACTTAATTACAGTTCAGCTCTCCCAGAAATGGAATCTTAAATAGATCTGGGACCACCTGATCAGAAAAGTTAGTTAGGTAATCTGCTTGATAGATCCCTGCCATTTCCTAAATAATGAAGCACTCTCATTGCAAAGGGGCTTCCATGGTAGCTCAGCTGGTAAAGAATTTACCTGAAATGCAGGAGACCCTGGTTCAATTCCTGGATTGGGAAGTTCCCTGGAGAAGGGATAAGCTACACATTCCAGTATTCTTGGACTTCCCTGGTGGTTCAGACAGTAAAGAATCCACCTGCAATGCGGGAGACCTGAGTTTGATCCCTGGGTTGGGAATATCCCCTGGAGGAGGGCATGGCAACCCACCCTCATATTCTTGCCTGGAGAATCCCCCTGGTGGGCTGCAGTCCTTGGGGTCACAAAGAGTTGGACATGACTAACAGACTAAACACACATTATTGCCAGGCATTAAGTCTTTGTTTTTGCTTCCTTCTGCCTCTAATAGTCTTTCATTTTTGTACAGCTTTTGGGGCTTATTTCTATCTTAGATTGGATGCTGTTTGATTCATGAATTGTTGAATAAAGCCACTAGGGTCTTTAAAATTTATTCAGTTGAATTGTATTTTTTAACAATGTTTATCATCTAAAGTGTGTGTTCTAGTTCATAGTTCCAGGACTCTGTGATTGGACTTCACCCTGTTTGTCATTGCTATTCCTCAGTGTATGGTCACAGGTTGTTTTGTTTTTTTTTTTTTTTTTTCATCTAAGGCCATTAAAGCATTTTAAATTACAGAAAAACAATCAGTTTATTTTATTTCACATATCTTAATTAAATGTCCCATTAGGATAGTTCTTATTTTGAGTGCAGAAGTAGAAGAGAGTTGATGTTATCCTTTTCTAAACTTATTTATGTGCTATATCTTTAATGGACTTGACTATATTTCATCCTTATCTTGAAAGAGCATCCAAGTTCCTTATACTTTTCTTAAGATCATTAGTTTTTAGTATCACTAGAGATCATTTGTTTCCCCCAAATCTAGTATCCTCACACACATCTTAAAAAAAAAAAAAAAAAAAGCATAGAAGAGCATGGCTAAAGACTACTAGTTCTCAAACATCATAATAGTTATGCCAATTAATGAGATGAATGGGCAACCATTATGTATAAGACATTTTGATAAATTCTAAGACACATAAAAGAAAATAATATATGCATGATCTATACCAATGAGATACCATATATTTACCATATATGTACCATATATCAGGGCTTCCTTAATAGCTCAAATGGTAAAGAATCCACCTGCAATGCAGGAGACCCCAGTTAGATTCCTGGGTCGGGAAGATCTGCTGGAGAAGGGATAGGCTAGCCATTACAGTATTCTTCAGCTTCTCTTGTGGCTCAGCTGGTCAAGAACCTCCTGCAATGTGGGAGACCTGGGTTCGATCCCCAGCTTGGGAAGATCCCCTGGAGAAGGGAAAGGCTACCCACTTCCCTTTATTCTGGCTTGGAGGATTTCATGGACTGTATAGACGATGGGGTTGCAAAAAGCTGGACACGACTGAGCGACTTTCATTTTACTTCACTTCACATACCATTGAGATGTTCTTATAATAGCTTCTTATATTGTAATACTATAACGAGATAATCAGGCAGTTAATTAGGCAAAGTAATGTAGAGGTTGTTTGTTGTTATAATAAATGATTTTATAGTTTTAATGATTCATGAGAATGAATTATATTAAATTATATTAAATTAAATGATTTTAAAATTAATATTAAAAATTAAATTATATTAAATGATCCATAATATTTAGACTAGAATTTTAATTAAGGAAATAATTTTTCATATAATTAAGGTATATTAAATATAAATATTTGTAATATGTTAAGTGTATATTACATATGCTACATATATATATACACACATATATAGTTTATCGGAGAAGGCAATGGCACCCCACTCCAGTACTCTTGCCTGGAAAATCCCATGGATGGAGGAGCCTGGTAGGCTGCAGTCCATGAGGTCGCGAAGTGTCAGACACGGCTGAGCGACTTCCCTTTCACTTTTCACTTTCTTGCATTGGAGAAGGAAATGGCAACCCACTCCAGTGTTCGTGCCTGGAGAATCCCAGGGATGGGGGAGCCTGGTGGGCTGCTGTCTATGGGGTTGCAGAGTCGGACACGACTGAAGCGACTTAGCAGCATATAGTATATAATTAAAAATAAGAGTAGATTCTTTATCTCTACATGTCTTCAAAAAATGCACTGTCTAATGTATCAGAAAATTTTATGAGGTATCATTAAGTTTATAGAACATCACATGTAATCTATCACTAATCCTATTTCTTGCATGCGTGTGTGTGCTTGTGACGCCATAAACTATAGCCTGCCAGGCTCTTCTATCCATGGGATTCTTCAGGCAAAAATATTGAAGTGAGTAGCGATCCCCCCTTCATGGGATCTTCCCAACCCAGGGATAAAACATGGGTCTCCTGCATTAAAGGCAGACTCCTTACCATCTGAGCTACTTACTTATTTGCCTACAAATTATAGTTTTAACTTTTTAAAGGCATTAACACATTCAGCCTAACAATATATGTTTATAACATACTCAATTTAACATAAAGCAAAAAGATTCACACACATTTTAAATAGCATTTGTGGGTATGGACCGCTAACATATCAAATGAATCTTTCATACACACACACACACACACATACACACCCATCCACCCCCACACACAAACATATATGCCTAATTTGTTCTTTTTCTAGCTCATTGAGGTATAAAGTTAGGTTTTTGAGATATTTCTTCTTTCAAAACATAGGCATTTTTGTAATAAATTTATCTCTTAGTAATTTCTTTTCAACATCCTATTGTTCTTGTTCAGTTGCTCAGTTGTGTCCACTTCTTTGTGACACCATGGACTACAGCACGCCTGTCCTTCACCGTCTCCTGGAGCTTGCTCAAACTCATGTCCATTGAATTGGTGATGTCATCCAACCATCTCATCCTTTGTGGTGGCCTTCTCCTCCTGCCTTCAATCTTTCCCAGCATCAGAGTCTTTTCTAGTAAGTCAGCTCTTCCCATCAATATCAATAAGTTTTGTTATCGTATATCTTTATTTTGTCAGTCTGAGGGTATTTTCTAATTTGCGTATGATTTTTTTCTTTGATCCAATCTTGTTGCTCAGTGTGTTGTTTAATTTCTACATATTGTGACTTTCCAGTTTTCCTTCTGCTGTCGATTTCTAGGTTCATTCTATTATGGTCAGAAAAAAATACTCAGTGTGATTTCATCCTTAAATTTGTAAAAACTTGTTTTGTGACCTAATATGTGATCTATCCTGGAGAAAATGCCCTGTGTGCTTGAAAAGAATGTATCAATATATTCTGTTTCTGTTTAGTGAAATGTTTCATGTTAGAAAAATAAGATATTCACACACACACAAAAGGAATGAATGTTATGTATGAAAGTCAACTCAAAACGAGTAAAAAAAATTAAATGTACATTCTGAAACTGTATAACACCTAAAAGAACATATAGAGCAAAAGTTTCATGATGTAGTGTTGACAGTGATTTCATGGATATGACACCAAAAGCACAGACCTCAAAAACAAAAATTTAACAAATGGGACTACATAAAACTAAAAAACTTTTGTATAGCAAATGAAGCAAGTAATAAAAGGCAACCCATAAAATGGGAGAAAATATTTGTAAAGCATGTATCTTATAGAGGGTAAATGTCATAAATATATAAGAAAATCTTATAACTCACTAGAAACAAAACAAAACACAAAACTAAAATCCTATTTAAAAATGGACTAAGAACTTAAATAGGCATTTCTCCAAAAAAGAAGTACAAGTGGCCAACAGATACATGAAAAGGTGCTGATGTATTATTTTGTTCTTTTAAAAATACTTAGATATTAATGCTAACTGAAGGGGGGAGAAATTGCTGATAAATGTTTGCAGAAAATAAAAAACTATATCAAATTAAAAAAAAAAAGAAATTAATAGGCCAGTAAGAGTGGTATATTTGAAAACCAACAATTTGAAGTTGGTGATGATAGCAGAGATTCTAAGATAAGAAGTTAAGAATGGGACTTCATGTACCTTGGCTGGCATTCCAGAGCTGGACAAGAAATATGAACTTTGTTAAACTCTTTTGGGTTAGTCTTAGTTTGAACGTAACTCTGTGACCTTTCCAGTAAAGACTGTCATTCATTAAATAACTACCTTAGAAGGCATATTTCACAATGACAAAATTTTCATAATTTAACCAATTTCAGTTTGGGGAGTTTTTAACGTGAATAAATTTTTCCTTCTCCCTGAAGAACTTTTAAGTAAGTCTACAGGTGGCAAACTCCTCAGTTTTTGGTTGTTTGAGAAAATCTTTATTTCTCAGTCACTTTTTGAAGTAATTTTGCTGGACACAGAATTCTAGGTTGTTATTTTGTTTTTAGTTATGTGTGTGTTTATGTGTCTAACACATTAAGTATTTTGTTTTATGCCTTTCTTGCTTCTATAGTTTCTGAAAAAGCATAATATAAATTTTTATCATCTTCCCTTTATTTAAGTAAATCTCTATTTCTCTCTGCCTTCTTTAAGATTTTCTCTTTGTCTTTGATTTTTGGTCATTTGAGTATGGTATGTGTATTATATTTTTTGGTCCTTGTCCTTTGTTAAATCTGAGCTTTTCCAGATGTATGGTTTTTGGTGTCCCTGATGAATTGTGGACAATTCTCAGACATTACTACTTCAAATATTTACTTCTGTTGTCTTATTTCCCCTTTTACTAGTCTCACGACACATATGTACACATTTTATAATTGTCTCACAAGTCTTGAAAATTTTCTGTTTTTTTGTTCTTTTTACTTTCTGCTTTTCATACCTTCAAGCTCACTGATTTATTTTTTCCTTTGACCTTTTCTAACATACTGATGGGTTCATCAAAAGCCTTCTTCATTTCTTTTTTTTTTTTTCCTATTTTTTTTAAATTTTATTTTATTTTATTTTTAAACTTTACAATATTGTATTAGTTTTGCCAAATGTCGAAATGAATCCACCACAGGTATACATGTGTTCCCCATCCTGAACCCTCCTCCCTCCCCATACCATCCCTCTGGATCATCCCAGTGCACCAGTCCCAAGCATCCAGTATCATGCATCGAACCTGGACTGGCAACTCGTTTCATACATGATACTATACATGTTTCAATGCCATTCTCCCAAATCTTCCCACCCTCTCCCACAGAGTCCATAAGACTGTTCTATACATCAGTGTCTCTTTTGCTGTCTCGTACACAGGGTTATTGTTACCATCTTTCTAAATTTCATATATATGCATTAGTATACTGTATTGGTGTTTTTCTTTCTGGCTTACTTCACTCTGTGTAATAGGCTCCACTTTCATCCACCTCATTAGAACAGATTCAAATGTATTCTTTTTAATGGCTGAGTAATACTCCATTGTGTATATGTACCACTGCTTTCTTATCCATTCATCTGCTGATGGACATCTAGGTTGCTTCCATGTCCTGGCTATTATAAACAGTGCTGCGATGAACATTGGGGTACACGTGTCTCTTTTCCTTCTGGTTTCCTCAGTGTGTATGCCCAGCAGTGGGATTGCTGGCTACAAATAAGAAAAAAGTCATAGACATTGCTATGTGTTCAAAAATTGTTAAAATTGCTATAAATTTAAAAAAAAAATTTTGATTTGCACTGATATCTATTGCAAAGATTGAAGTATATTTCTCCATCCTTCACTCTGAGAACCTGGTGAGGTTCCTGAAGTAAAATTCACAAAAAATATTTCCTCCATACACCTACTGACACAGGGAGCCCTCAGGAATTTTAACGCAAGCTAGTCTGCACTCAGCCTCTGGTAACTTGTCAATTACTGTACGTGTTCTTACTCATTTATGCTTTCTGTAGCTTTTGCTCTTGCTAAGCTGTGACTCTCTGTTTCTGTCTGCCTGTCCAGTTTTCAGGACCACGGTTTTCCACGGACTTCAATTCCCTGATGGATCTAAGAAGAGTTGTTAATTTTCTGCTTGTTCAACCTTTTCTCATAATGAGTACACAGGACTGTCAACTCTGAAGTCCCATTAATGTCAGAATGTAAAGCATAAATGCAGTTTGTCTATATTTTATGAGAATTTTTGCATGTATAGACATAAGAAATATTAGGATAAACTGACTCCATCAATATAATTACTCTTAGGACATAAAAAAAAGCTTCGAAAGAAAAGTTAGAAGTTTGTGAGAACAAAGTTGATTTTTTTGGACATGATTTGTCCCAAGACTGTGAATACTCCCAACAGATAACAATCCATTCAAAATGTTACCAAGAGACAAATAATAGTATTTTTCTGAATATCACTTTGTATTGTAGGCAACAAAGTCTCAAGTTATTTTTTTTAATTGCACTATAGTTGATTTACAATGTTTTAATTTCTGGTATACAGCAAAATGATTCATTTATATATACACACACATGCACGCACACACACACACTTGTAAAAAATATATATATATATATATATATATATATATATACACATATATATACTTACTATTTTTCATATTTTTTCCATTATGGTTTATTATAGAATATTGAATGTATTTCTTTGTGCTATACAGTAGAACCTTGTTATTTATCTATATTATATACAGTAATTTGTGTCTGCTAATCCTAACTTATCTCTCCCCCACCCCTTTCCCCTTTTGTAACCATAAATTCGTTTCAATGTCTGTGAGTCTATTTCTGTTTTATAAGTTCATTTGTGTCTTTTTCTCTCTCTACTTTTATATTACCTTATGACTGAAACTTCCCTGAAAAAACTTGTAATTTAAATACAATCTTTAAGAGCTCCAATACTCTGTGCCTTTTTAATTACTGTGAATCTATAAATCTATTCTGTACATAAATACTATTGGCAAGTTCTTAGAATTCAGAATCAAACTCATGTGAATAACGAAAATCAATTTCTTATTAGAGTGTTCTACAAACCTCGTGACAGAGACCTACCCATATTTTCAAAGAGAAATTGTAGCAGCAACTAAACTAGTGAAGTCTTCTCCATATTTGATTTTAAAATCTAAACCTGATGGTCTTTCATACTGTCAGTACTTGTTACTGAAAATAAAAAATATTTATTAATAAGTGTTAATTTTCCCTCAAACATGTCTATTTATTTGTATAAACCATATCCTGCTATCATTCCTTTCTCCAAAAGAAAGGTAAATCCATGACTGTTTATCATCTCTGTTGTTGATGAAATATGACCAAATAAAGTTTAATATAACTCCCTTCCCTTTAGAAAATCCAGACTTAATCTAGTTTTTTGGTAGGTCATAACTTAAAACTTATATGAGATATACTAAGCAGAATATACCATAAGCTTCATAGTGGGACAGAGATCTTTAATAGAAACTTTCAAAACGTTGCCACTATGCATGGTCAATAATAGTGAACACATGTCTCGGTATATGTCTAATCTGTCACAATGATCATACTGGGAGAAGTGTAAAGACAGAACCTGGACAAAAATGCACACTCCAGTATCCCTTGAACATCTCTGAATAGACTTCATACCACTAATTACTTGCCATGGGTTTTGAAAAATGTGCTTTTCTTCCTGCCTATCTTTAGGAACATGACACTTTTCTTTTTCAAAGAGCTATGGCTCTAACTGAAGCAAAAATCTGGCTTGATTTTGTGTGTGGCTGGGTAGTTCCAACCTACATCTTCAAAGACAGAGACATTAATTTTATAGGGAATTTTAGTAGGGAAATTTGAAAGTCTGATTACTCACTAAGAGACATTGTTGTCTCTATCATTATTAATACTTAGGAAAAGAAAAGGGGGCTAATGACATTTTAAATCTATATTAGCAAAGTTAGCTGACATTTCGGCTTCCTTAGACAAGAGTTTTGCCTCTGCCCTTCATGTACGGGAAGCCCACACTATCAAGAACTCGTGACTTTAACCAAGTTTAGTGCAGGTCACTTACGGGCTTGGATATTTCACTCTTGATTTCAAATCCTAAGTCACCTAAAGAAGGTATCACAAATTATGCAAAATATTCATTCATATATATCTAGTCTTATCATCTACAGGTACAAACTTTCTTTCCTTATATTCTTAAAATAGCCTCTAAATGGACTAAGACTAAAGAATTCATCTCCTGGAAAATATACCAGAAGAGGAACATGTCTGAGAATCATGTTGGAAAACAACTCTATTAAATACTTTTGAACACTAAAGCTGCACTCAATCTTCAGAGTATTGATCCATGGCTAAATGTGTCCTAGCTAAAAAGATATAAGACATGGGCTATCATTATATCAGGAAATGTAAAACTAAGAGTCTTAATAATCCTCCATAAATAAATAATTTTAGCTTGTATATCAGTCAGAGTTTAGCCAGGAGAAAGAAACTACAAAGTAATTTGAACAGGGAAAGCTCAGTAAAAAGAATTATTCACCATTACAGAGGATTGGAGGAATATGGAATTGGCTGATAAAGTAAAAATAACTATATAAAATACATAACAAAGCTCAGAATCAGAAATTATTGGTGGAGGATAGGTGGTAGTTCTCTAAGGGGCAAAGATACTGCTGTGATGTTGATAACTGAACTTCCTAGAAATCAATTCTCTGTAGAGTGCTGTAAATCCACATAGTACCTAGAGAAAGCTAGAGGTACTCCACTACAAAACTGCCTTGAAAGCAGGTGGTCCTGGGGGAAGCTGTCTGTCTTTAGGTACTGCAGGGTACCATGCACTGAAAGTGCTGGATATTGGAGAAGCCATGCACACAGCAGGAGTTTGATGGTAAGAAATGTGGGTGTTGCAGAAGCCAGTCAAACAGAGTGATTGGAAACAGGAAGGAAAACCTTCTTGCTATATCCCTGTAATAACCTTTATTGACAATGCTTAACATTATGCCAGCTGACAAATGAAAAATATTTAAAGGACCCAGATCCTACGTCACAAAGGAGGAAATTAAAAGCAAATCTGAACTGAGACAATAACAGGTAACTCGCACAGAAAGTGACAGGCTTGACAAGACCTTTTTATCAAGAAAACAATTGCATTACATGGACAGATCCATATAAGATCTACCAAACAAAATCTATGAAATGTTAATCACAAGCTTCATGCTTTAATTGGCATATTCTTATTCTTTTATATTTCCATTTTAACCTTTGCTGTTAGCAATTTTTAAAGAATTTTAGCCACATATTTACAAAGTTTCTAACTTAAAATTATCTTTTATGTATTGAGTCAACACTTGGTAAGAGTCTAAGTATAGACTTATAGAATTTTTTAATGATTTGATTAAAGATTATTTCATAGGGTATTCATTTGAACATATTTTTCTAAGTTACAATCAATTATTTCTAGAATCAATTCTTTAAAAAATGAAACTGGAGCCTATTATACAGAGTGAAGTAAGCCAGAAAGAAAAATACCAATACAGTATACTAACACATATATATGGAATTTAGAAAGATGGTAACAATAACTCTGTGTACGAGACAGCAAAAGAGACACTGATGTATAGATCAGTCTTATGGACTCTGTGGGAGAGGGAGAGGGAGAGGGAGAGGGTGGGGAGATTTGGGAGAATGGCATTGAAACATGTAGAATATCATCTATGAAACGAGTTGCCAGTCCAGGTTCGATGCACGATACTGGATGCTTGGGGCTGGTGCACTGGGACGACCCAGAGGGAGGGTATGGGGAGGGAGGAGGGAGGAGGGTTCAGGATGGGGAACACAGGTATATCTGTGGCGGATTCATTTCGATATTTGGCAAAAGTAATACAATATTGTAAAGTTTAAAAATAAAATAAAATTTAAAAAAATGTCATAAGCAACAGAATTCAATTATTAGATTTTTTATATGTAATATAGCAAAAAAATACCCAGTAAGCAACAGTATAAAACCATTTTCATGTCATTTCTATAACAAAAACAATACCCAAGAGTCATTTGTAGGAATTTGCCTTTGTGATCAAACTTTATTTAAGGCAAGGCTTAGAAAGGAAATAGAATGATGACATATATTTAATAACAATCTTACACAGAAGCGTTAATGTGTAGTATATAAGTTTTCAATTCTTATCTTCAGATCGTATCCTTCATCTAGTTGATTATTTCCCCTTTTTATATTCTGTGTACCTAATTAGGCTCATTCCAGTCCAATTTTGTTCGCTGATTCCTAAAATAGTTTTTTTGTGCATAGTCTTCAACAGTTAGTATTAGGTTTTTGGCACACACACAAAAATATTTGGTACTAAATTCAAATTAAGTATGTACCAATTATTTGGTAAACTGCTACTGGTCTGAAAAAAATAGCCATTGCTATGTAGAGCCACCCAAGAAAGACAGGTCATGGTGGACAGTTCTGACAAAATGTGGTTCACTGGAGAAGGGAATGGCAATTTTTGCCTTGAGAACCCCATGAACAGTACGAAAAGGCAAGAAGATAGGACAGTGAAAGATGAACTCCCCAAATGCCCAATATGCTACTGGAGATCAGTGGAAACCTGGAGAAATAATTCCAGAAACAATGAAGAGACAGAGCCAAAGCAAAAATAACACCCAGTTGTGGATGTGACTAGTGATGGAAGTAAAGTTCAATGCTGTAAAGAACAATATTGCATAGGAAGCTGGAATGTTAGGTCCATGAATCAAGGCAAATTGGAAGTGGTCAAACAGGAGATGGCAAGAGTGAACATCGACATTTTAGGAATCAGTGAACTAAAATGGACTGGAATGGGTGAATTTAACTCAGATGACCATTATATCTACTACTGTGGGCACGAATCCCTTAGAAGAAATTGAGTAGCCATCACAGTAAACAAAAGAGACCAAAATACAGCACTTGGATGCAATCTCAAAAATGACAGAATGATCTCTATTCATTTCCAAGTCAAACCAGTCAATATCACAGTAATCCAAGTGTATGCACTGAGCAGTAATGCTGAAGAAGCTGAACAGTTCTGTGAAGACCTTCTAAAACTAACACCCAAAAAATGTCCTTTTCATTATAGGGGCATGGAATGCAAAACTAGGAATTCAAGAAGTACCTGGAGTAACAGGCAAATTTGGCCTTGGAGTACAGAATGAAGAAGGGCAAAGGCTAATAGAGTTTAGCCAAGAGAATACACTGGTCAAACCAAACCTCTTCCAACAACACAAGAGAAGACTCTACACATGGACATCACCAGATGTCAATACCAAAATCAGACTGATTATATTCTTTGCAGCCAAAGATGAAGAAGTTCTATACAGTCAGCAAAAACAAGACCAGGAGCTGACTGTGGCTCAGAACATGAACTCCTTATTGCCAAATTCAGACTTAAATTGAAGAAAGTAGGGAAAACCACTACACCATTCAGGTTCGACCTAAAGCAAATCCCTTATGACTAAACAGTGCAAGTGACAAATAGATTCAGGGAATTAGATCTGATAGACAAAGTGCCTGAAGAACTATGGACAAGGTTCATGACACTGTACAGGAGGAAGGGATCAAGACCATCCTGAAGAAAAAGAAATGCAAAAAGGCCAAATGGTTGTCTGAGCAGGCCTCACATATAGCTGTGAATAGAAGAGAAGTGAAATGCAAAGGAGAAAAGGAAAGATATACCTATTTGAATGCAGAGTTCCAAAGAATAACAAGGAGAGATAAGAAAGCCTTCCTCATTGATCAATGCAAAGAAACAGAGGAAAACAGTAGAATGGGAAAAACTAGAGATATTTTCAAGAAAATAAGAGATACCAAGGGAACATTTCATGCAAAGATGGGCATAATAAAGAACAGAAAATGGTATGGACATAACAGAAACAGAAGATATTAAGAAGAGGTGCCAAGAATACACAGAAGAACTATACAGAAAGGATCTTCATGACCCAGAAATTATGATGGTATGATCATTCACCTAGAGCCAGAGATCCTGGAATGTAAAGTCAAGTGGGCCTTAGGAAGCATCACTATGAACAAAGCTAGTGGCAGTGATGGAATTCCAGTTGAGCTATTTGAAATCCTAAAACATGAGGCCCTGAAAGTGCTGCACCCTATATGTTAACACATTTGGAAAACTCAGCAGTGGACACCAGACTGGAAAAAGTCAGTTTTCATTCCAATCCCAAAGAAAAGTAATGTCAAAGAATATTCAAATACTGCACAACTGCACTCATCTCACATGCTAGTAAAGTAATGAAAATAATTCTCCAAGTTAGGATTCAACAGTACGTGAACCGTAAACCTCAAGATGTTCAAGCTGGTTTTAGAAAAGGCAAAGGAACCAGAGATCAAATTGCAAACATCCGCTGGATCATTGAAAAAGCAAGAGAGTTCCAGAAAAACATATACTTCTGCTTCATTGACTGTGCCAGAGCCTTTGACTGTGCAGACCACAACAAATGCTGGAAAATTCTGAAACATATGGGAATACCAGACCACATAACCTGCCTCCTGAGAAATCTGTATGCAGGTCAGAAAGCAACAGAACTGGACATGGAACAACAGACTGGTTCCAAATAGGAAACAGTATATTGTCACTGTGCTTATTTAAGTTATATGCAGAGTACATCATGAGAAACGCTGGGCTGGAAGAAGCACAAGCTGGAATCAAGATGCCGGGAGAAATCAATAACCTCAGATATGCAGATGACACCACCCTTATGGCAGAAAGAGAAGAACTAAGGAGCCTCTTGACTCACCGTGAAAGAGGAGAGTAAAAAAATTGGCTTAATATTCAACATTCAGAAAACTAAGATCATGGCAAATAGATGGGTAAACAGTGGAAACAGTGGCTGACTTTATTTTGGGGGGCTCTAAAATCACTGCAGATGGTAACTCAGCCATGAAATTAAAACACACTTGCTCCTTGGAAGAAAAGCTATGACCAACCTAGACAGCATATTAGAAGGCAGGGACATTACTTTGCCAACAAAGTCTATCTAGTCAAAGTTATGGTTTTTCCAGTAGTCATGTATGGATGTGAGAGTTGGACTATACATATAGCTGAGTGCCAAAGAATCGATGCTTTTGAACTGTGGTGTTGGCGAGACTCTTGAGAGGCTCTTGGACTACAAGGAGATACAACCATTCCATCCTAATGCAAATCAGTCCTGACTATTCATTGGAAGTACTGATGTTTAAGGTGAAACTCCAATACTTCAGCCATGTGATGCAAAGAACTGATTCATTTGAAAAAACCCTTGTGCTGGGAAAGATTGAAGGCAGAAGGAGAAGGGGACGGCAGAAGATGAGACTGTTAGATGGCATCACCAACTCAATGGACATGAGTTTGAGCAAACTCCAGGAGTTGGTGATGGACAGGGAGGCCTGGCATGCTGCAGTCCATAGAGTCCGAAGAGTTGGACACAATTGAGCAACTGAACTGAACTAATGCTGTGATGTCAATTCTAGTTCATTTAGGTTCAGTATTTTTCTTTTTATCAAGCAAAAGAGAGAGATGTTAAGAGATTGAGAGATATTTGCTAGAAAACTTAAATCAAGCATAAAAATTAGATTCTAGTTGAGATTCCTAAGAAACTCTATATGACTTTTTTTTTCCTATACTTAAATCTCCTCATATAACACTATGAAAGAATCATGAGAAAAGTGAAAAATCTTACATGCAATAGTTCATATATTTACTGGTGCTAGAAAACGTCACTGAAGTGCTTTAAGTTCTCACTCTAATAGTTAACAATAATGGCCAGAAATAAGGGAGAGCATAAGTAAAAATGCTATTGTCTTTGCAAAAGGTTATCTATCATTTAACGAGAATAGTGCATGTAAACACCCACTGAACTCTCTCAGATCTTAGTATTACTAACAAGATTCAGAAAAAAGGAAGGAATTAAGCAATTAAGTGATTCACCTAATATCTCCATATCTAGTTCTGTGAGGACTGCAAATTGAAGAAAGGATTTCTTCTCTTGGTTTAGTTTGGACATTCTTGATTTCTGTTTTAGAAGAGATCTACAAACTTTGAGCATAAATAGTCACTTTTTTTGTTGCAGTGTTCAAATATTTGATTTTAGAATCTTAACTTTTATTTTTCAGACACTTCATCAAATGACTCAGTAAGCAGTTCTCACTTTTAGATAGCCAACAGACACATGAAAAGATGCTCAATATTGCTAATTATTAGAGATATGCAAAACAAAATTACATCGAGGTACCACATCACACAAGTTAGAATCCAGTTCAGTCACTCATTGTGTCCAACTCTTTGTGACCCCATGAACTGCAGCATGCCAGGCCTCCCTGTCCATCACCAACTCCCAGAGTTTACCCAAACTCGTATTCATTGAGTCGGTGATGCCATCTAATCATCTCATCCTCTGTCGTCCCCTTCTCCTCCTGCCCTCAATCTTTCCCAGCATCAGGGTCTTTTCAAATGGGTCAGCCCCTCGCATCAGGCCGCCAAAGTATTGAGTTTCAGCTTCAACATCAGTCCTTCCAATGAACACCCAGGACTGATTTCCTTTAGGATGGATTGGTTGGATCTCCTTGTACTGCAAGGGACTCTCAAGAATCTTTTCCAAAACCACAGTTCAAAAACATCAATTCTGTGCTCAGCTTTCTTTATAGTCCAACTCTCACACCTATACATGAGTACCGGAAAAACCATAGAATTGACTAGAGGGACCACTGTTGACAAAGTAATGTCTCGGCTTTTTAATATGCTGTCTAGGTTGGTCATAACTTTCCTTGCAAGGAGTAAGTATCTTTTAATTTCATGGCTGCAATCATCATCTGCAGTGATTTTAGAGCCCCAAAAAATAGTCAGCCACTGTTTCCCCATCTATTTGCCATGAAGTGATGGGACCAGATGCCATGATCTTCGTTTTCTGAATGTTGAGCTTTAAGCCAACTTTTTCACTCTCCTCTTTCACCTTCATCAGGAGGCTTTTTAGTTCCTCTTCACTTTCTGCCATAAGGGTGGTGTCATCTGCATATCTGAGGTTAGTGATATTTCTCCGGGAAATCTTCATTCCAGCTTGTGCTTCTTCCAGCCCAGCGTTTCTCATGACGTACTCTGCATATAAGTTAAATAAGCAGGGTGACAATATACAGCCTTGACGTACTCCTTTTCCTATTTGGAACCAGTGTGTTTTTCCATGTCCACTTCTAACTGTTGCTTCCTGACCTGCATACAAATTTCTCAAGAGGCAGGTCAGGTGGTCTGGTATTCCCATCTCTTTCAGAATTTTCCACAGTTTATTGTGATCTAAACAATAAAGGCTTTGACATAGTCAATAAAGCATAAATAGATGTTTTTCTGGAACTCTCTTGATTTTTCCATGATCCAGCAGATGTTGGCAATTTGGTCTCTGGTTCCTCTGCCTTTTCTAAAACCAGCTTGAACATCTGGAAGTTCATGGTTCACATATTGCTGAAGCCTAGCTTGGAGAATTTTGAGTATTACTTTACTAGTGTGTGAGATGAGTGCAATTGTGTGGTAGTTTGAGCATTCTTTGGCATTGCTTTTCTTTGGGATTGGGATGCAAACTGACCTTTTCCAGTCCTGTGGCCACTGCTGAGTTTTCCAAATTTGCTGGCATATTGAGTGCAACACTTTCACAGCATCATCTTTCAGGATTTGAAATAGCTCAACTGGAATTCCATCACCTCCACTAGCTTTGTTTGTAGTGATGCTTTCTAAGGCCCACTTGACTTCACATTCCAGGATATCTGGCTCTAGATGAGTGATCACACCATCATGATTATCTGGGTCGTGAAGATCTTTTTTGTACAGTTCTTCTCTGAATTCTTGCCACCTCTTCTTAATATCTTCTGCTTCTGTTAGGCCCATACCATTTCTGTCCTTTATCGAGCCCATCTTTGCATGAAATGTTCCCTTGGTATCTCTAATTTTGACTAAATTATCTCTAACATCATCTATACTTCAATATAAACAAATAAGTAAATAATGATCTTCATTTAAAAGATCACATAACTGCCACCAAAGATCTGGTATATCAAAGAGTGGGGGAGATCTGAAATGGTCACTTCTCTAGTTGAGAGAGGCAATGGCAACCCACTCCATTACTCTTTCCTGGAAAATCCCTTGGATGGAGGAGCCTGGTAGGCTGCAGTCCATGGGGTCGCTAGGAGTCGGACATGACTGAGCGACTTCACTTTCTCTTTTCACTCTGGTGGGCTGCTGTCCATGTGGTCACAAAGAGTCAGACACGACTGAAGAGACTTAGCAGGAGCAGCAGCAGCAGCTAGTTCATAATGATCTATCTATCTTAGAACTCAGTGAAGAATGATGATGATAGGTGATTGAGAATCAAGATTATACCTGTCAATATGACTTAAATACAACTCTGGACTATTTAAGTCAATATTACTTACCTGTTTCAGGAAAATTCTACCACAGAGAATTGAAACTGAGACTATAAATAATTTCAATGTGTGATTGAGGAAATCCATAAAGATCAATATTCTAGTCATCAAGGCAAACAGTTCATGTATAAAACAAAAATACTTTTCCATTTACATCAAAATCCTTAGCCTTCTAATTCTAAACTGTCATATCATAACTGCTTAATTTCAATATGGTTTTACCTTGAAAGACCCAAGGTAAACAACTTGAGCTCAGACTCCAAAGCCTTACAAACTTTGTGTATATATGCAATTTCCCCTTTCAGAGAAATTGTCCCTTTTCAGAGACACAGCTCTGCTACAGGGTATTTTTTCTTAAAACTTCCTTGTTAACAGATTTTATTGTGTGTTGGAGAATTCAATGATCCTATCCTTTGCAACTCAAAATTCTCATTTTAAAATCAAATCATTTAAGCAAACAAAGTGTTTTCCAATATGTGTTCTTCATAAATGTTATAAATCAAAATACTGGTAAACATATTTTAAAATGTTTTACTGTAAGCACTGTAAGTCTTTAAAAAGTCCTTGATATGTTATTATTCATTATGTAATACTGAGTAGGGTAATACACATAGGAATTTCAAATTTTATTTTATCCTTAAAAATACAAATTTGTGAAATATTCAGTGGAATAAAATCTACTGCAGAGAAGCTGGGAATTATCCAGACTCCTTAAGGGTATATCTGATTCCAGGAATTTAAATTATCTTCTTCAGCAATAGGAAACCAGTCCCCATTTATATATTTTGACTTGATAGTACTTTATGCAAGTGTTTAATCAATATATTTATTCATTTATGATGAATTTCTACTTACTTGCTCTTCTTTATGAGATAATTTTCTTCTACTTGTAATGAAGAGATTTGATTATGGGTACTAGGGAAAGGAAGGGGAAGAGAAGAAAACTAAAAGGGAAATGCTATATACACACTCCCACAAATTTTGCACTGCATAATCGCTCTCTTTTACAATGTCAGAATGCAGATACATACAGTATATACACTCTCTTTAATGCCTATCTCTGCACTTAAAACTTATCTCCTTTGTTTCTCTTCTGATTCTTATAGATTTTCCATTCAATATTCATATAATAACTTCTTATATTGTGTAACTAAAATAGATATTTAAGGATTATACTTATAAATTGAATATGATTGGTTAGTAGTCAGCTCATTGTGAATCTCTTTTCTTAGTATCAGAGAGAGTATGGTTGAGCTGACCATATCTTTTTATTTAATTTCACTTGTCAGACAGTTGTCTGGATCTGGACAAAACAGAATTTACCTCTGGACTAAGTCAATCACCCTGAAATGTGATTGGATGCTTATATCTCTAGTAATTTTAAAATTATAATTATCATGGTTAATTTAGATACACTTCTCCCTTGGTCAAAAAATATCTTTAGGAAAACTCTCCAACCTCCTCTCTTATGCTGTATTCCATGTCAAAATCCAGCCAGAGTCAAGTGCACACCTTTACACTAACCTGTTATATCTGAAAAAAGTACCAAACACAAAAATATGTCATAGAATATTTAATGTTTTAGAAGGCTGAAAGACAATGATAATTGATCTCTTAGGGAAGAGTTTGGATTTTTTTTAAATAATTTGATTTATTAATATTTCATCTGAGCATTCTAGAATAGAAATTATTTTTTATCTTTAGTAGAGTGTTTTTATTTTAATTGAGATATCATCATGTGTGTCCTACTAATTAGGAGTCTTTACGTTCTTTCCTTGTCAGGCTAGTTTCATCTTGTATTATTTCTTTTTCTTATTTTATGTGGTATTGTTGCCAATACATTACTGATACCAACTCACTGGGAAATACATTAGAGAATTAATAATGTTAAAAAGTTTCATCAAGGTGTGAAAAGTCTTTAACAATGGTACTTTCAAAGTGAAATTTGTTTTAAAAATGTTCTGTTATAAAAAGTTTTATCTGTTTTTGGTGTTAAACAGATTTGTATACTGTCTCTTTTTAGGATACATATTTGAAGATTTTGGTTGGAATACATAAAGCTAGACAGCTAGAGACCATTTGTACACATACTTTATGTCATGAAACAAAATGACTTACATATTTTTATGTCATAAGACAAGCTTCTTTGTACATTTCATCTTCCTTTGATCAGTTTTCACTGAATTTTATGTGCTATTTACATCTATGTAACCCACCTTTGTTTTGTATAGCTCTGGCACTGGCACTAAAATTTAGAGACCATAGGTTCTAAGAATACATCTTTATATTATTAGTATGATAGATGTCTTTTGAAGTAAGAAGTTTATTCTATCTTATTTTAGCAACCAATAGCAATATGAAGTGTAATGTTGTATATTCTTTATACCAACACCACTTCGGTTATGATAGAAATGCCCTAAAGTTGCACTGTCAGCGGCAGTTGCACTGCCCCTAGGCACAAGTAACTACTGAGCATTTGAAATGCTTCTAGTGTAATGGGAACTGACTATTAAGTTTTGTTTACTTTTAATTAATTTAAATGATTACAAGTAGCTATTGGGTAAACAATGAAAGAGGTTCAGTCTTACATGATGATAAAAAGTTGGATGATGGTATAAAAATTGGATTGAAAGAATGTTTTTCTACAAAACTTCAAGATAAATATTCTGGAACTTTGGCATGTCCAGACATTCATGATCCATGTTTTCCCTTAGGGCTGATATCTGGGTAATTATACTAAGTGCTGCTTTTTATTTGGGAAACAACATTTTTCTGCCATCTGACTTGTGAATAAAAATTGAGTCTATTATCTAGGACTGCCAATTCCAAATGTTACTATTTTGTACAAATAAGCCTAAAAGCAAGCTGGAACAGTCTATGAAACTTTCCATGAATTATCTCCAAAGGGAGATATGAATTTCATTTTATGAATTTCATTTATACTATTAAAACTTTTATTTTTATTGTACAACTCATCAGATTCGTCACTTTACTGCTTTTGGCGTGAGAGGAAGATTGTGATTCACTCTTCAGGGTTTCTGCTGCTGCTGCTGCTAAGTCACTTCAGTCGTGTCTGACTCTGTGTGACCCCAAAGACTAGAGTCAGGAAAAAAAAATTGAAAACACTATTTATGTTGTCTAATTATTTCTTATTTTTCAACATAAATCCTGTTAAGTTGAATTTGCATCATGCCTTTGAGCTAAATAAATGAAATTAGACTAATTAAAGTGGGGGAAAAAAGTAGATGAGTGATAGCTCTCTTGTTCTCACTCCCCTCTTCCGCCCCCTCATACACAGTGACCTAAGTGCTTCTAAATATTTTTCTGTAATTGAACTAGAAAACCCAATACATTTAGTGCCACTGCAGGTTTTATTTGATTTGACTGTTTCACTCAAGGTGAAAGATTCAAATTTTTTTTTTCTGTATTCATAGCAATGAACTGACATCAGTCTTCATAAAGGCTGAATCTTATTTTACTTGTATATTTATGTTTATTCACGTTATTCTTTCTATGTCATACTTATATGTGTTAATCTATTCTAAAGTCTTTAGTGAGTATCCTTTTACTGACATATCCTTGTTAAATATTTATTTTTTGCACTGAATTAGTTTTCGTGCATGTATTCTTATTTAAAAGTGACACTGTGCTATGGATGTCTTTTTCTTTATCTCTCAGCCCCATACCTTTAAGAGTTGAACACCGATCTTTATAGGCACATTATGTAATATTTTGCTTTGAACAAACAAGTACATATTGTTTATAAGGTAAAAGGAATCCACTTTCCTTGTTAGTTTCCCTAATGATAGAAAACAGTCTTTATCAACTCCATGTTACTATAAAACAATTCGTGAACATCCTTTTTATGCACCTTGGTGAGACTTTTTCTCAGAGGAAGAACATAGTGTTGCAATAAATGCAAACATCAATATGCCTGCTGCTGCTGCTGCTGCTAAGTCGCTTCAGTCCTGTCCAACTCTGTGCAATCCCATAGACAGCAGCCCAACCAGGCTTCCCTGTCCCTGGGATTCTCAAGGCTAGAACACTGGACTGGGTTGCCATTTCCTTCTCCAATGCATGAAAGCAAAGAGTGAAAGTGAAGTCGCTCAGTCGTGTCCGACTCTTAGCGACCCCATGGACTGTAGCCCACCAGGCTCCTCCATCCATGGGATTTTCCAGGCAAGAGTACTGGAGTGGGGTGCCATTGCCTTCTCCAATCAATATGCCTACCAGTAGGCATTTTAAAAAATGGGCTTCCCTGATGGCTCAGATGTTAAAGAATCTTACTGCAATGCAGAAGACCCAAGTCCAATCCCTGGGTCAGAAAGATTCCCTGGAGAAGGAAATGGCTAACCACTCCAGTAATCTTTCCTGGAGAATTCCAAATTTCTGTGTTGTCATACCCCATTTGGCTTTATTCCTATTTATAAATATTGTCAGTCTGAGGGTTTAGTCAATTAAATTAGGATTTGAGCACCATTTAGATTTTGTTATTGCTCTTACAACCCTCAGAGCACCACAGGCTTTAAATGTTTCTCGAGTTCCCTTGTAACGTGTATAGGGGCTGGCTTGCAGTAAATTGTTCTTAGTGTTTTCTCTCCCCTCAGTTTCAGGTCTTATCTTCGTAATTCCTCTTCAGAGAACATCTCTGGTCTTCTTTAACTTCCCCAACAATACACTGCTGGTACTTGTTACTCTACACTTATTAGACTGGAGTTGGTATGGAGTGTAAAGAGAGGATGCACTCTCTGTTTCCATGTTTCACAGTCAGCCTTTTCTTGGCACTCTGGCTCCGATATCTAGGATGGGGCTTTCTAAGTGACTACTCTTTCTCCCTGCTAAAGGAGATCTCTAATGTACTGAGCCTAGAACCTATCCACATTTCACTGGGTCTTCACCTGTGTCCTATAAGCAAGCAGTAAGTTTGCCGCCCTTCCACACACAGCTTAAGGCTTTTTTCCCATTGGGAATACTGGATAGCCCAAATGGGTCCTGCCTTTTACAGCTGCTGTTTGCTTTCCTGGGAGTAACCATAATGGAGACGTTCTGAGACTCCTATTCAACTTCTAGTCTTAAATAAGCTAAAGTTTGTGGTGTAGAAACCCAAAATAAGTATAAATTCTCTCTGTGTCTGTGACTTCCTGACTTCTATACTGTCATTGTAGTCTACACTTGGTTTTTAACAATTTACTACAAATTTTAGCTGGATTCTATTTAACGACTTTCATGCTGTCTGGATTTTCAGTATCTGCCCCAGGCAATATTCATACCATGTCTCCTTTGTAGTCACCGGTCATCCCCTAAGTTTCAGGTTAGTTAGTTGTCCAGTACTCTCAGCTTTCTGACGCATTTACGAAGAGTTATGCTTTGTGCATTGTCTGGCTTTTCACTTTGTAAATATGAGGGCAACACCATTTTCAAGCTTTCTGCAACATAAGCAGAAGCTGAACGCTTATCAGAGTTAACATTAATTTTTCCACATTGGGTGAGCAATTTTTTAAGCACTGAGTAAAACACATTCCTTTCTTCCTCATTTATCGGACAATCCAAATTTATCATAATCAAGTTTTCACATACACATGGTCTATCTCTGACTTCTCTATTCTAACATTGTGGCATCTACTGTATGTTCTTAAATGGTCCTAAAATATTTTTGTTGCTGTAACTTCATAGAATGTAGTTAATAAGGCAAATAGTGTTTGCTCCTATTTTCCCAAGTCAGGAAACAATCCTTTCCTAAAAAAGTTTTTGCATAAATACATTGTGTTATTCAAAACAAAAAACACATATAATTTTAAGGTAAACTCTATTGATTTATAAAAGAATTTGGGAATAATGAATATCTTTTAAAGTTTAAGTCATATGACTGAGGGACACAGAAAGGTTCTGGGCTAGAAAGATACCACTTGCTCCTCCAAATTCACTCTCTACCTTTCAGTACTGTTATCTGTCTCAGGAGGCTGACTTTTATGTAGTTCAGAAACCAGGATATTTTGTTCTGTTTCTGTTTTGATCTTGTCATTAGGAGCCACCATCTGAAAATCAGAGTGTGTGAACAGAAGAGGCTGGGAGATACAATCCTCTGGCTATGACCTTGAGGGATGCTATTTGCCCTCATTCCTCTACCGAAGGCCACAGCTCCTGTTGGACAGGCTACTCCGACAGTGGTGGCTTAGATGGGGTTATAGTATCTGTTAGATCACGTTGCCCTTTCAGTTTCCTTATATCTGAGCAGAACTCTATATACTCTTCACAGTCAGTCATCAGCCAAATCTCCTATATTTTTAACCTCTTTTTAGAATGATCCCTTGACTTTCTGCCTTTAACTGTGTTCTGGCTTGTTTCTTTAGAATACTGTTTCCCCTGCAACTTTCTCAGGATGTGACTAGTTCTTTTCTCACTGTCTAAAATGTGAGTAGGTTGTTTCTAACAGCTAAATTTTGTTTGTAGATGTTTCTTCTTCCTAAAAACAGGACACTTTGAATCTCATGATATCACTTTACCCACCAATTACCTAATTATTGCAGGAATCTGTCATCACAGAGTTTACTTTGTTCTTTTAAAGTTATTGGCTCTTGGCATACTATAACTCTCTCCAACTAAATAAACCTTAAATTTGACATCAATAGCAATAAATATATTTAAAACTCTGGTGTCTTACTTTCTTATTTACCTTTCACTGTGAAAATAACTTTAACAGCTTTAATAATGTGTAACTGTTGAACAAAAAAACTGCATATATTTAATGTATGCAATTTAAGTGAGTTTCAAAATTTGCAGATACACATGAAACCACTATCACAGTCAAAACAATTAAGACATTCTATACTCCCAAATATCTGTTCATGCCTTTTTGTCATCCATCCTTCCATCTTTCATCCTCAAATACTGCTTCCCCTAGCTTACCTAGAAAGTTGACTGAGTGGTTCAAATTTAGACACACCTCTGCTAGTAAATATAATGTCTCCAATGATTCAATGCAAGCATATGTTTTTGAGGTACTTTCTTTTAGTTTTCATTGGCAATTCTTCTAGTAACACTACTCCAACCATCCACTGACTGCACTGAGGCATATTATTAATATCATCAACTTCTCATATTCTCCCATTCAACCATTTATTTATTAAAAGAATATTTAGTTTGCATTTATCTAGGAGAGGAATTTTCTAGTCAGTAGAAATAAGCAGTGTTTAAAACAAATAAAAATAGATGCCTACTTGTAAGCAAATTGAAATAACAAAGTAGATATTTTTAGATGGTGATAAATATAAAGGTAATAAGAAATAAGCAAAAGAAAGCGGGACTAGAAAAGTCAAGAAGGTAATTACATATTATACATGGCATAAGAAGGCCTCACTGTGAAAGTAACGTTAATAGCATTACCAATGTGGAACTGCTGTACAATAAATTACAAATATTTAATGTATGCAATTTAGAGAGTTTTGATATTTGCAAATACTCATGAAACCACTATCATTGAAGACAGAGTTTTTAACACCTTTAAATATAATCAGATTATAGAGTCTATTTTAGAAACTATAAAACTAATTCAGAAAACTTGTCCTCAAAATTAAATTATTTTCTTCTAAAATACTTCAGTACCAAAATACATAATTGAATTCTCGAGAGTAGCAGAATCAGTAGAATATCGATATATATAGACATAGATATTTGTCTAGATATAGATAGAGATATAGACAGACATAGATAAAAGACATGGACAGACATAGACACAAGTATGCTGCTAAGTCACTTCAGTCATGTCCAACTCTGTGCGACCCCATAGACAGCAGCCCACCAGGCTCCCCCATCCCTGGGATTCTCCAGGCAAGAACACTGGAGTGGGTTGCCATTTCCTTCTCCAATGCATGAAAGTGAAAAGTGAAAGTGAAGTCACTCAGTCGTGTCCGACTCTTCATGACCCCATGGACTGCAGCCCACCAGGTTCCTCTGTCCATGGGATTTTCCAGGCAGGAGTGCTGGAGTGGGGTGCCTTTGCCTTCTCTGAGACGTAAGTATAGATACAGACAAAGATGGACATAGAAATAACATAGACATTACATATGGAAATTTTGAAAACTCAGCAGTGGCCCACAGGACTGGAAAAGGTCAGATTTAATTCCAATCCCAAAGAAAGGCAATGCCAAAGAATGTTCAAACTACCACACAATTGCATTCATATCACATGCTAGGAAAGTAATGATCAAAATTCTCCAAGCCAGGCTTCAACAGTATGTGAACTGTGAACTTTGAGGTGTTCAAGCTGCATTCAGAAAAGGCAGAGGAACCAGAGATCAAATAGCCAACATCTGTTGGATTAATGAAAAAGCAAGAGAGTACCAGAAAAACATCTGCTTCCGCTTCATTGACTACACCAAAGCCTTTGACTGTGTGGATCAAAACAAACTCTGGAAAATTCTTCAAGAGATGGGAATACCAGACCACCTGACCTGTCTCGTGAGAAATCTGTATGCAGGTCAAGAAGCAACAGTTAGAACTAGACACAGAACAACAGACTGGTTACAAATCAGGAAAGGAGTATGTCAAGGCTGTATATTGTCACCCTGCTTATTTAACTTCTATATAGAGTACATCATGCGAAATGCCAGGGATGAAGCACAAGCTGGATTCAAGATTGCTGGGAGAAATATCAGTAACCTCAGATATGTAGATGATACAGCCCTTATGGCAGAAATGGAAGAGGAACTAAAGAGCCTCCTGATGAAAGTGAAAGGGGAGAGGGAAAAAAACTGTCTTAAAATTCAACATTAAGAAAACATTCTGAATTTTTCAACATTCAAAAAAATCATGGCATCCAGTCCCATCACTTCATGGCAAATAGATGGGGAGACAATGGAAACAGTGACAGACTTTTTGGGGCTCCAAAATCATTGCAGATGGTGGCTGCAGCCATGAAATTAAAAGATGCTTGCTCCTTGGAAGCAAAGCTATGACTAACCTAGACAGCATATTAAACAGCAGACATTATTTTGCCAACTAAGATCCATCTAGTCAAAGCTATGGTTTTTCCAATAGACATGTCTAGATGTGAGAGCTGCACTATAGAGAATGCTGCCGAAGAATTGATGCTTTTGAACTGTGGTATTGGAGAAGACTCTTCAGAGTCCCTTGGACTGCAAGGAGATCCAACCAGTCAATCCTAAAGGAAATCGGTCCTGAATATTCACTGGAAGGACTGATGTTGAAGCTTAAACTCCAATACTTTGTCCACCTGATGTGAAGAACTGACTCATTTGAAAAGACCTGGATGTTGGGAAAGACAGAAGGCGGGAGGAGAAGGGGACTACAGAGGATGATATGGTTGGATGCACTTGATGCACATCAACTTGATGCACCTGAGTTTGAGTAAACTCCAGGAGTTGGTAATGGACAGGGAAGCCTGGCGTGCTGCAGTCCACAGGGTTGCAAAGAGTTGGACACAACTGAGTGACTGAACTGAAGGCATAGATATAGACATAGGTGAATACACATATACACACATATATATACACATACTAATATATACATAAATAATTAATATATATCTGAGTATATAAATTTATCTATTGGAAGGAACAGACTCACTTAGTTATGGAAGCTGAGACGTTCCAAGATCTGCAGTCAGCAAGCAGGAGACCCAGAAGAGCCAATGGTATAGTTTCAGTCTGAATCAGAAGGCTTGAGAAGCAGGCAAGCTGATGGTATGAGTTCCAATATGAGTCCTAGTCTGAAGGCTAGAGAATTTCCAGCTGGAAGACAGTCAAGCCAAAACAATAGATTCTCTCTTACTTAATCTTATTGTTCTGTTCAAGTCTTCAGTGTCTGAATGGCCACCCTGCCTTCCCCAATCAGACATTGGGTAGGGGTATCTGCTTTACTCAGTTTACAGACACAAATATTATTCCTTTCCAGAGGTACCCTCATAGACTTACCCAGAATTTAACCAAATACCTGGAGAGTTGGTGGCCCAGAAAGTTGACACAGAAAATTAACTATTATGGTTACCAAGGAATTAAATGTATTGAATCTATGTATTGATTTCACTATATGGATGGGACATGTGAAAATGATGTAAAATATATGTTAAATGTCTCACTATGTATATACTGTGATTTAAATTAATAAATGCTGAAACATATAAGTAATTAAACTGTGAAACATGAATTATGATTTTTTGCTTTGGTCAAGGTTAATTCAAAGAACTAGATTATTAACTTACTTACTGAATTGCATTGATAGGTATCAACAGAGTTTAGGAGAATCACTTGAACTTGGTGCAGATACTCTTCAAAAGAAAAGAGGCTCTTTTATATACTATTCTGCTTATATACAAACACAAGTACTTACCTCAATTACAAATGCTTTGCATTTGAGAAGCATTAACACATTTGAAACTGGTATTATTAAAATTGTAATGACTATTATTTAAAACAAAAAATGTTATTCATTATAAATATGATCTATATGAACAAGTTCTCCTTATATTATCATGTGAAATGAGTCGCCAGTCCAGGTTCGATGCATGCACGATACTGGATGCTTGGGGCTGGTGCACTGGGACGACCCAGAGGGATGGCACGGGGAGGGAGGAGGGAGGAAGGTTCAGGATGGGGAACACGTGTATACCTGTGGCGGATTCATGTTGATATATGGCAAAACCAATACAATATTGTAAAGTTAAAAATAAAATAAAATTTAAAAAAGAAATAATTTCTTATGCAGTTTATAATTTCAGATAATACATATTCTGAAAATGAAAACATTTCCTCAAATCTAAATCACTTAATATAAAACTAGTTATAGAATCACCACTGTATTTAAGTTTGAAATAAAAGCCAAAATTGTAATTTTTAAAATTTTTTTTTAAACATTGTGTGTGGTTTAGTCACTAAGTCATGTCTAACTCTTTGCAAACCCATAGACTGTACTCTGCCAGACTCCTCTGTCCATGGGATTTCCCAGGTAAGAATACTGGAGTGGGTTGCTAACATTTCCTTCTCCAGGGTATCTTCCTGACCCAGGACTTGAACCCACATCTCTTGCATTGCAGGTAGATTCTCTATCTACCCACTGAGCCCTTTAAAACACTGTACTGTCAAGAAATTACAATTTTTTCAACACATTTTTTCAGATAATAACATGCAGAAGCTTAGCTGACATACTAATAATTATCTTGAAGTATCCAGAATATAGAGAAATTTCTACTAGAGCAGGAATCAGAGATTTGTATTCAAAATTCCCAAATCTCCAAACAGTGGTCATAGAAGATTATGTTGTTGAATCACTAAGCTGTGTCCAATTGTTTGCGATTCCATGGACTGTATCCCACCAGATTCATCTGTCCATGGGATTTCCAAGGTAAGAACGTTAGAGTGGGTTGCTATTTCCTTCTCCAGGGGATCTTTCTGACCCAGGGATAGAACTATGTCACTTGCCTTGGCAGGAGGATTCTTTACCACTGAATCACCAGTGAGGTCCTAAATGATTATAAGGAATAAAAACTGTAATAACTCCAAGTAATCATCTCAACTGACATAATTTTAGAGCTAATAAGAAACTATATCTCATTTCCTGTCATTCTTTGTATTTTTCTGCCTGTTGAGAATTGGAGAGAACTCTTTCCTTAAGATATCAGTATCTTTCCACCTTTCTTAATTTTCTTCTTTGTTTCTTCAACCTCAGATTCCTCCCCTGTTTCCTCAGTCTCCATCTAGTCAGTGTTCTTCAGAAATCTCTATTCTTTTTTCTTTACATAACTCTGTAGGTTCCCTATATATAGACTCATGAAATAATGATCACAACAAAGTTTATGTAAAAGCTCAAATCATATCTCTATTGTACCCTCCAAACATTAAAATCCATAAAGTAGACTTGACATGTGGATAAGCATCTTAAACTTAATACATTTAATTGTGCCATTTTGCTGTCTTCAAAAATTATTTTCATCTTTCCCCATCCTGGTTGACTAAGTGCTGCAATTCTAATTTCTTAACATATTTCATATCCATCTCCTTGTTTTTCTGCTCACTGCTTAAGTTAGACTCCCATCAATTTTGCAGGACTTTTGTTAAATTTCCGAATTACAATTACAAACCTGGCCTTGTACTAGTTGGAAAGTTTGGGTTTTTTGCTTACACTTTTGTTCTGTAAATAATGCCCAAATATTATATTTTCTTTAATACTTAAATATTTTTTTCCACACAGGATTAACACTGTAAATTGTAGTAATAATAACTGAATATTACCATGAGTTATGGTATGTAAAGCAGTTTAAAATGTGTCATCTCTGATATACACTATGATGTGTAAAATAGATAACTAGTGGGAAGCTGCTATAGAACACAGGGAATCCAGCCTAGAACTCTGTGATAACCTTTTCAGTGGGAAGGGGTAGGGGAGGAAGGATCAAGAGGGAGGGAATATACGTATAATTATGATCGATCCACATTGTTGTATGGCAGAAACCAACCCAACATTGTAAAGCAATCTTCCTCCAATTAGGAGGGTTCAGGATGGGGAACACATGTATACCTGTGGTGGATTCATTTTGATATTTGGCAAAACTAATACAATTATGTAAAGTTTAAAAATAAAATAAAATTTAAAAAAAAGAAAAAAATTTAAAAAATTGTCATCTCCAGCAGCTGTTTCATATTAAGGATTTTTTTATTTTAGAACAACAAAATAAAATTTCAAAGTCTGGAAACAATAGTATATAAATTATTATTGCAGCTTTGCCACCATTTAATCAAGAATCCCTGTGAAATTAACTCTCATGGACTTTAATGACCTCATTTGAGAGAAGAACAAATGTCTTAGATGGCCTCAAATATTTCTTCCAGATCTGAACTTTTGTAATTCTGCTTATGAAATGATTGGAGTCAAATTATTTGCAACACCCCCAAAAAAATCAATCAAATGTCCAAAGGATCCTTTAAAAAGTCATGCTTAAATTCAATAATGAAAATTATATTCATTTAAATGTTATAAAATATTTAGTTGATTTAATGTGAATGTAGACTAAGGGAGAAATTAAAACTTTTTTTCACATAATTGAATCATTGGAGCTTTCCTTATACTACTTGGGTAAATGAATCTCATCTTTTCTCTACACCTTTCCAACAGAGCTTTGCCTTAACATTAGCAAGGCAGATTAATTCAGTACTTCCCTGTGTTTACTACCTAATATTTCAAATTCAGCACATCTCCAGTGGAGTAAAACTGGATCACATTTAAAACCAATCCTATTTGAACAATTTTACACTGTCATGGTTGGAAGTGCAGGAAATAACCGGAAAATGAATGTTATAATTCACTTTTTCCCCTGGAAGATAATTTTAACACAATCATTTATGAATATCATTTAAAAACTTCCAGATAACCCTCAAATAACTTCTAAGGGTTGACTTCCACTCTCTGTGTGCATATGCAAAGTATTATATCGTAAGAGTAGCAGCCATATCAGAAGCCACTGATAATCATATACCAGTGATCCACAGATTCTATAGGAACTAGAATGCAGCTTTTTCAAGGGCCCCAGCATTTGAAAACTGTATGTCAGAAAAAATTAAATGGTTATTTTGTTGTTTAAAAATGGAAAAAAATATAAAATGAAAGAAGTTTCAGGGGAGAGAGAGAGTTGAGAGGGAGAACAGAAGAAAAAGGAAAGGAACAGTCAGGTTTGGATTGAAAAAAAAACAAAACAAAACGCATCTCTTTGTGTCATTTAACTGAATCAGAATAACTCCAGAGGAGACTGATGACCTGAAGTATCAAAAAGAAAAAAAAGAAAACAAATGGAAAATCAATTTGAGACAGATGACACTTAGCAGTGGTTTTAAAATGACATGTATAGAACTCAGTTAACCTCGGTTAAATATTTCTTTGGTCTGTTTTCCTAGTGGTTATAGGTGCTGCTATGGTCCTGAAATATCGTTATTAATGCATCTGTGTATGACAAAGTAAATAACTGTTTATGTGTTGAAAGTGAAAGTCACTTAGTCGTGTCCGACTCTTTGCAACCCCATGGACTATATATATAGTCCATGGAATTCTCCAGGCCAGAATCTTGGAGTGGGTAGCTGTTCCCTTCTCCAGGCGATCTTCTTAATCCAGGGATTGAAGCCAGGTCTCCTGCATTATTGCAGGTGGATTCTTTACCAGGTGAGCCAACTTTCACATACATGCCAGAGGTTGTCTCATCAATTAATTAACTCATTCAACTTATTTTAGATGGGTATGAAAATTACATTACCATAAGCATTATAATTCATTTCTTAAAAGGAATTCTTTTTTTTTTAACTTTACAATATCATATTGGTTTTGCCATACATCAACATGAATCCGCCACAGTTCTATCTTATGGGTATGGGGAGGGAGGTGGGAGGGGGGTTCAGGATGGGGAACACGTGTACACCTGTGGCGGATGCATGTTGATGTATGGCAAAACCCATACAATATTGTAAAGTTAAAAAAATAATAAAAAATAATATTATAATAAAAAAAATAAAAATAGGCTATTTTTATTCCAGTCTTATTCATATTAATTTATCCACACTGACAATGCATGTAAGTAAAATGGCGGGAAAGAGGATAAAATCAGAGAGTGATATTAACTGAGACACATTACTCCTAAAGCTTTCCTAATGATATCTATTTCTAGACTGATGACGAAAAATTTAATGTAAAAATGAACAGAAATAAATTCACTCTAGTTTCTTTGAAAAGTAACACAAAGACATCATATTCAAAATTTCACTACCACTAGCCTTTAATAAAATTTTCCAAATACTTAAATATGTATTAATTTTTGTGCTAAATTTTAAAAAGTGACATGGATTTTATAGTATAAGAAATAGTGGAAATATATTTTATTTAGATTTTTTCTTTATTCACCCAATATGAAAGAAATTTTGCAAAAGTATTTAATTTTAAAAATATCATGTTCATTATCTGGATATTTAAGATATATAATGTCTAACATCAAATTTGTTGCAATGAATCACTGGGCAAAAAAAATGTTAGTAGCCTTCCCAATTTTCCTGATTTTTTTTGCTAACAGAATTTTGACATGTTTAAGCAATACAAGGCTTATACTTTGACAATGGATTATGACTGGTCTAAGCCACCTAAGATTCTGACATTCTTCCTTTTCCTTTTATTCCTTGCTGCTAGGAGTAACCACATGGCCCAGTTCTAGCTAATGACATGTAAAGGGAAGTCTTTTAAAAAGAAGGTGGTTCTCTTGGAAAACTTTTGCTTTCCTAGCAAAAGAAATGGACATGCTAGCATCACTTTCTCTATGTACCTGTTATTCCTGCCTTAAATAGCTATATGAACTATAAACGTCCAGAGACATTTAATATACATATATGTAGCAAACACAAGTAATATAAGTTTAAGTCATTTGCAAATATATTGTTGAACTGCTGAATGAGTATCACTGAGGCACAGATAGACAGGTTTCTTGAAATTTGGAAATATTAATCTTTAATTAGTTCAGTTCAGTCACTCAGTCATGTCCAACTCTTTGCAACCCCATGAATCGTAGCACGCCAGGCCTCCCTGTCCATCACCAACTCCCAGAGTTCACGCAGACTCACGTCCATTGAGTCAGTGATGCCATCCAGCCATCTCATCCTCTGTCGTCCCCTTTTCCTCCTGCCCCCAATCCCTCCCAGCATCAGAGTCTTTTCCAATGAGTCAACTCTTCACATGAGGTGGCCAAAGTACTGGAGTTTTAGCTTTAGCATCATTCCTTCCAAAGAAATCCCAGGGCTGATCTCCTTCAGAATGGACTGGTTGGATCTCCTTGCAGTCCGAGGGACTCTCAAGAGTCTTCTCCAACACCACATTAATTAATCTTTAATTAAGCCACTATCAATTTGATTTTTTTTCTGTCCTTTGCTTTCCAAAGAATTTTTCTCTAATTCAATCACTAAAATTTGGCAGAAGTTAATAATGCAACATTGGCATTTGGCTACATATGTATCTAATATGTACACACCAAATATCTGTCTTAAAACTGAGATGTAGTTTCTCATTCTTCTCATGGTATAACTCGCAGGTAGGTCCCTGCCAATCTTTGACTCCAAAACTCTTATATGCCCTGATAGTTCATCAACATCTCAATCATTCAGATTCATTTGGTTCTCTTATATAGCTGATATGCAACTAAGCTAAGAGATTTTATTGTTTTCTATTTTAAGAAATGATGTAGTTATTTTAAAATTATATAGATATGCATAGAGTATGCCAAGTGAAATAACATGTTAAAACTACCCAACCCCTAGCAGTTTAACAATGATCAACAGGAGGACTACCAAAAAAAGATAACTCATGTCCAAAGACAAAGAAGCAGCTAGAGTGAAGCGGTAGGAAGGATACAAACAATAAATCAAAATCCATGCCCAGCAGGTGGGCAACCCAAAAACTGGAGAACAATAATGCCAACATTAATACAACACAATACCCAATGTTGTGAAGGTCCTGAGCCCCATGTCATGCTCTTCAGCTTGGGGATCCAGTCAAGGCAAAGGGAATCCCCAGGAAATCTGACCTTGAGGGCCAGTGGGATTTGATTACAGAAACAGAGACTCTACTCTTGGAGGCCAAAACCAAAATCTTGCATGTATGAGTACCCAGAGGAAAGGACCAGTGACGCCACAGGAGACTGAATCAGACCTACCTGCTAGTGTTGGAGGGTCTTATGTGAGGGCAAGGGTTGGCAGTGGCTTGCCACAGGGGCACCAGCAGGAGCAATTTTGGGAGGTACCCCTTGGCGTGAGCCCTCTTGAAGGTCATCACTGAATCTACCATAAGGTCCACAGACTCCAGAGCTGGCTTGATTCAGGTCAGACAAATAACAGGAAGGGGAGCAAACTCACCCATGAGCAGTGTGCTGCTTGCTCAGTTGCTTCAGTCATATCCAGCTCTTTGCAACTGTATGGACTCTAGCCCACAAGGCTCTACTGTCCATGGGATTCTCTAGGCAAGAATACTCAGTGTATTCTAAGTGGGTTGCCAGGCCATTTTCTTCCAGGAAATCTTCCTCACTTAGGGATTGAACCTTTGTGTCTTATGTCACCCTGCACTGGCAAGCAGGTTCTTTACCACTAGTGCCACCTGGAAAGCCCACCCATCAATGGTAATTGGATTAAAGTTTTACTGAGCATGGTCCTGCCCACTAGAGCAAGACCCAGTTATTCCCACCACCAGTCCCTCCTATCAGGAAATTTATACAAGCCACTTAGCCTCAACCACCAGAGGGCAGACAGAAGAAGCAAGAAGAACCACAATCTCACATTGGCTAGAACCAAAACCACATCAACAGAAAGTTAACCAGGATGAAAAAGCAGAGGGTTTCATCCCAGATGAAGGGACAAAATAAAACCCTGGGGAGTGGGGGGAGATTTATAAATAAAGTAGAAATATGCAAGCTTCCAGAAAAAAAGAATTCAGAATAATAATAGTAAAGATGATTCAAGATCTTGGGTAAAAAAAAAAAAAAAAGAGGCAAAGATTGATAAGTTGCAAGAAATGTTTACCAAAGAACTAGAAGAACTAAAAAACAAAGATGAGCAATAGGAACAAGGAATCAATAGCAGAATAACTAAGTGACCTAGAGGACAGAATGGTAGAAATCACTGTTGCAGAACAGAATATAGAAAAAGGAATTAAGAAATGAAGATAGCCTAAGAGACCTCTAGGACAGATCAACCACACCAACGTCACATTATAGGGGTCCCAGAAGGAGAAGAGAGAGAAAGGACCCAAGAAATAATAGTTGAAAACTTCCCTAACATCAGAAAGGAAATAGCCAACCAAATTCAGGAAGCACAGAATCCCTGGCAGGATAAACCCAAGGAGAAGCACATCAAAACACATAGTAATCAAAATAATGAAAATCAATCATGTCCAGCTTGCAGATGGGACCTTCTCACTGTGTTCTCACATGGCCTTTCCTCTGGATGGGAGTGGGAGCCCAGAGAGAATGGACTCTAGTCTCTCTTCCTTTATGTTTCTATATTACTTGAAAGCATCTGCTAAACAAAAGTGCCTTTACCATAGCTTAAAACAAAGAAAGAATTTCTAACACTTTGAAAGTTGGTGGTGAAAATATATTTAGGAATTGAATACTTTTAAATCCTCTTCAAATGCATTTATTCAGTAAGTTATTTGACGTCTACTACATGTTAGGCATCGCTATGGTCTGATTGCTTGTGTCTCTTCAGAATTTGTATGTTGAAATTCTAATACCTGATATGACAGCATTAGGAGGAGAGGCCTTTGGGAAATACTTAGGATATGAGGGTGGAACACTCATGATGGGATTAGTGCCCTTATAAAGTAAAGCCCAGGAGCTTGCTAGCCTCATTCTACCACACTAATGACACAATGAGAAGCTGGCAGTCCTAAGTCTAAAAGAGGGCTCTCAACTGACTATACTGGCAGTCTGATCTCAGACTTTCAGGCTACAGAATTGTGAGCAACAAAGTTTTGTTGTTAACATGCTACCCAGTCTGTATTATTTTGTTATAGCAGACTGAGTGGTAAGCTACAATGATATATTATATACAACACAGTGAATATAACCAATATTTTATAAAAACTACAAATGGAATATAACCTTAAAAACTGTGAATCACTATACTGCACATGTGTAGCACATGATGTTGTACACCAACTATACTTCAATTAAAAAAAAAAAAAGATACACACCCTCCTAGCTGGTGATAAGGATGTGAATTTAACAGACAACTTTTTGCCTTCATACATACAGCATTCAAGTCTGAGATGGGTTGGGAAGATCCCCACTGGAGAATGTAATGACTACACACTCCAGTACTCTGGGATGGAGAATTCCATGGACTATATAGTCCATGGGGTTGCAAAGAATTGGATACAACTGAGCAACTAGGATGGTGCACAGAATGCGGGCAGCTGCGACGCCACACAGAGCACAGTGGAGACGAGCTACCCCACGTCCGAGGTCAGGGGCAGAAGCTGGGAGGACAGCATGCCCGAGGGGCAGTGGCCAAGAGGAGTTACCCCACGTCCGAGGTTAGGGGCAGCAGCCAAGAGTGCCAGGCTGCAATGGCGTGGGAACAGCCTAGAGGAGCTACCCCATGTCTGAGGTCAGGGGCGGCAGTAGAGAGGAGCTACCCTGTGTCCGAGGTCAGGGGCAGTGGCCGAGAGTGCCAGGCTGCGACAGCGCAGGAGCAGCCAAGAGGAGCTACCCCACATCCTAGGCCAGGGGCGGCGGCCGGGAGGAGCAACCCCATGTCCAAGGAGCGGTGGCTGTGCGGGCACAGGAGGGCCTAGAGGTGCTATTCCACATTCAAGGTCAGGAGGGGCGGTGGTGAGGAGATATCCCTTGTCCAAGGTAAGGAGCAGTGGCTGCACTTTGCTGTAGCAGATTTTAAGATATACCACACATCCAAGGTAAGAGAAACCCAAGTAAGACAGTAGGTTAGGTAGGTGTTGCAAGAGGGCATCAGAGGGCAGACACACTGAAACCATACTCACAGAAAACTAGTCTATCTAATCACACTACGACCACAGCCTTGTCTAACTCAATGAAACTAAGCCATGCCCGTGGGGTAACCCAAGATGGGCGGGCATGGTGGAGAGGTCTGACAGAATGTGGTCCACTGGAGAAGGGAATGGCAAACCACTTCAGTATTCTTGCCTTGAGAACCCCATGAACAGGATGAAAAGACAAAATGATAGGATACTGAAAGAGGAACTCCCCAGGTTGGTAAGTGCCCAATATGCTACTGGAGATCAGTGGAGAAATAACTCCAGAAAGAATGAAGGGATGGAGCCAAAGCCAAAACAATACCCAGTTGTAGATGTGACTGGTGATAGAAGCAAGGTCCGATGCTGTAAAGCAATATTGCATAGGAACCTGGAATATCAGGTCCATGAACCAAGGCAAACTGGAAGTGGTCAAACAGGAGATGGCAAGAGTGAACCTCGACATTCTAGGAATCAGTGAACTAAAATGGACTGGAATGGGTAAATTTAACTTAGATGACCATTATATCTACTACTGTGGGCAGGAATCCCTTAGAAGAAATGGAGTGGCCATCATGGTCAACAAGAGTCCGAAATGCAGTACTTGGATACAATCTCAAAAACTACAGACTGATCTCTGTTTGTTTTCAAGGTAAACCATTCATTATCACAGTAATCCAAGTCTATGCCCCAACCAGTAATGCTGAAGAAGCTGAAGCTGAACAGTTCTATGAAGACCTACAAGACCTTTTAGAACTAAAACCCAAAAAAGATGTCCTTTTCATTATAGGGGACTGGAATGCAAAAGTAGGAAGTCAAGAAACACCTGGAGTAACAGACAAATTTGGCCTTTGAACACGGAATGAAGCAGGGCAAAGACTAATAGAGTTTTGCCAAGAAAATGCACTGGTCATAACACCCTCTTCCAACAACACAAGAAAAACTCTACACATGGATATCACCAGATGGTCAACACCAAAATCAGACTGATTATATTCTTTGCAGCCAAAGATGGAGAAGCTCTATACAGTCAACAAAAACAAGACGGGGAGCTGACTGTGGCTCAGATCATGAACTGCTTAATACCAAATACAGACTTAAATTGAAGAAAGTAGGGAAAACCACTAGACCATTCAGGTATGACCTAAATCAAATCCCTTATGATTATACAGTAGAAGTGAGAAATAGATTTAAGGGACTAGATCTGATAGATAAGAGTGCCTGATGAACTATGGACGGAGGTTCGTGACTTTGTACAGGAGACAGGGATCAAGACCATCTCCATGGAAAAGAAAGGCAAAAAAGTAAAATGGCTGTCTGGGGAGGCCTTACAAATAGCTGTGAAAAGAAGAGAAGCGAAAAGCAAAGGAGAAAAGGAAAGATATAAGCATCTGAATGCAGAGTTCCAAAGAATAGCAAGGAGAGATAACAAAGCCTTCCTCAGCGATCAATGCAAAGAAATAGAGGAATACAACAGAATGGGAAAAACTAGAGATTTCTTCAAGAAAATTAGAGATACCAAGGGAACATTTCATGCAAAAATGGGCTCGATTAAGGACAGAAATGGTATGGACCTAACAGAAGCAGAAGATATTAATAAGAGGTGGCAAGAATACACAGAAGAACAGAACAAAAAAGATCTTCATGCCCAAGATAATCACAGTGGTGTGATCACTCACCTAGAGCCAGACATCCTGGAGTGTGAAGTCAAGTGGGCCTTAGAAAGCATCACTATAAACAAAGCTAGTGGAGGTGATGGAATTCCAGTTGAGCTATTTCAAATCCTGAAAGATGATGCTGTGAAAGTGCTGCACTCAATATGCCAGCAAATTTGGAAAACTCAGCAGTGGCCACAAGACTGGAAAAGGTCAGTTTGCATCCCAATCCCAAAGAAAGGCAATGTCAAAGAATGCTCAAACTACCACACAATTGCACTCATCTCACACACTAATAAAGTAATGCTCAAAATTCTCCAAACCAGGCTTCAGCAATACATGAACCATGAACTTCCTGATGTTCAAGCTGGTTTTAGAAAAGGCAGAGGAACCAGAGATCAAATTGCCAACATCCGAGGGATCATCAAAAAAGCAAGAGAGTTTCAGAAAAACTTCTATTTCTGCTTTATTGACTATGCCAAAGCCTTTGACTGTGTGGATCACTATAAACTTTGGAAAATTCTGAAAGAGATGGGAATACCAGACCACATGACCTGCCTCTTGAGAAATCTATATGCAGGTCAGGAAGCAACAGTTAGAACTGGACATGGGAACGACAGACTGGTTCCAAATAGGAAAAGGAGTACGTCAAGGCTGTATATTGTCACCCGGCTTATTTAACTTACATGCAGAGTACATTATGAGAAACGCTGGACTGGAAGAAACACAAGCGGAATAAAGATTGCCGGGAGAAATATCACTAACCTCAGATATGCAGATGACACCACCCTTATGGCAGAAAGTGAAGAGGAACTCAAAAGCCTCTTGATGAAAGTGAAAGTGGAGAGTGAAAAAGTTGGCTTAAAGCTCAACATTTAGAAAACAAAGATCATGGCATCTGGTCCCATCACTTCATAGGAAATAGATAGAGAAAGAGTGGAAACGGTGTCAGACTTTATTTTTTGGGGCTCCAAAATCACTGCAGATGGTGACTGCAGCCATTAAATTAAAAGACGCTTACTCCTTGGAAGGAAACTTATGACCAACCTAGATAGCATATTCAAAAGCAGAGACATTACTTTGCCAACAAAGTCCTGTCTAGTCAAAGCTATGGTTTTCCCAGTGGTCATTATGGATGTGACAGGTGGTCTGTGAAGAAAGCTGAGCGCTGAAGAATTGATGCTTTTGAACTGTAGTGTTGGAGAAGACTCTTGAGTGTCTCTTGGACTGCTAGGAGATCTAACCAGTCCATTCTGAAGGAGATCAGCCCTGGGATTTCTGTGGAAGAAATGATGCTAAAGCTGAAACTCTAGTACTTTGGCCACCTCATGAGAAGACTTGACTCAATGGAAAAAACTCTGAAGCTGGGAGGGGTTGGGGGCAGGAGGAGAAGGGGACGACAGAGGATGCGTTGTCTGGAAGGCATCACTGACTCGATGGACGTGAGTCTGAGTGAACTCCGGGAGTTGGTGATGCACAGGGAGGCCTGGCATGCTGCGATTCATGGGGTTGCAAAGAATTGGACAGGACTGAGCAACTGAACTGAACTGAACTAAACTGAGCAACTTTCATTTCATTTCAGTCTGAGATAGACATAATACATAAAAATCAGTATTAGCTGATAATTGTGGTATAAAGAAAAAAAAAGAAAAGTACAGAGATGGTGAGAAATGGGAAAGATATTTATTTTAAGTGAATCACCTCTCAAGGCAGAGATTCGAAAAAGCAAAGATCTCTGAGCCATGCAGACATCTGGAGGATAAGATGCCCTGCAAAAGAAAGAGTGAGTACAGTAGTACTCGCTTTCTACTGCCCTGCAGTAGAAAGAGTGAAAGGTTTGTGTGGGAGCATGTATTACATTTGGAAAGATTGTCCTGTAAAACCTCTAAAATGTCTCTTCTCTTTTCCTCTTTAATTAATGAAGAATTGACTCATTGCATTTTTCACCTGAAAGATATTATTCCTGTGTGTGTGGGGGGGTGGTAAGGGGTTTAATAGCTAAGCCATGGCTGGCTCTTTTCATGACACTACGGGTTATAGCCCACCAGGTTCCTCTGTCCATGGGATTTCCCAAGCAAGAATACTGGAATGGGTTGCCACTTCTTTCTCCAGGGGATTTTCCCAACCCAGGAGCAAACTGTGTTTTCTGCTTGGCAGGCAGATTCTTTACCACTGAGCCACCTGGGAAGAGCTTATTCCTTTTTACTTTTAATTTATATAATGTTATCATCATTCATTATTGCTCAACAACAGTATAACAATAGCTATTATACAGTGAATGTTAAGTAAAATTATAATAGATTATATTTATTCAACTCTTATTTTATAGTTTCAAGAAGGAAGGAGTGGTTAGTTTTACAGAACAAAGTTAAATTTCCCAAAATGTAATTTCCCTTGATCATCTTGCGGAGGAAAATAACTTTAACTTCATTTTTAGGCAAAGAAAAGCTTAAAAGAGTTAAACATTTTCCCAATTTTGTGCAAATAGAAACCTGGGCAAGTATAAACAGTGTGTGTTCAGGACTGTGCTAAGGAGGCCAGCTATAAATATGAATAAGCCTTCTGCCCTGATCTTGAGGGATTCATAATCCATTAAGACAGACAAGTAAAGAGACAGCTGAAGCATGAGCTAAGCAGTGCAGAGTTGTGTAAAGCTGACGTAGCAGCGTGAGGCTTCCCTTAAAAATTCTAGCTCTGCTGGGTGAGTGAAGCCCGTGAGCCTCGGTCCAAATCAGAGAGCATGAAAGAAAGAAGAGACTGTCAGAACAGAACACAGGCATGAAAGGGCTTCAGACCTTGATATATGAGAGGAGTTAAAATATTCTTATCACAACTATAACAGGGAATTGTAGAGTTAAAGCAGGAGAGAAAAATATTTATATTACAGATTCAAGAGCTTCGATCATATTCCTCATGATGATGAGTGAGCTAGCCAAAATGTGTGAGCAGGGAAGTATGTTCTTAAAGATGAGCCCATTGATTTCGTAGATGATAGATTGGAAAATGAATACACTGAAATAAGGATAACTAGTGAAGTGTATTTTATACCAGTAACACTGGGGGACACATAATAGCAAAGCACCCATCTTACGTGTAAGCATTATTTACGTAGGGTCTTTCCTTTTACATGCAGTTTTTCCTTATTTTATTTTTGACAAAGAAACACAACCTACTTTTCTCACACTGAAATGATTTAAAATGCTTGTGTGCTGGCTTGCCATTGAGCTTTTAATTAAAATTTAACTTATGATATTGATTATGTTTATATAAATTAATTTCCTTAGACAGCAGGTGTTGGCCTGTAGGAGTTTAGTTTAGTTTTCTATTAAACAATGAATACAGTCATAAAAATATAATGAAGAGCTAATGAGTATATATGTATTAGACTTAGTAACAATATTGACAAAACCTTTTAAGATGGTATTTTCCTATTTTACCTGCTAATTATGAGAAAATTTAGTTAACACATAAAAATGATGAGCCATGGTATATTTAATTTACAAGTATAGCATTGTACACTTTTCTATACAAGTCTGAAAATTTATTGAATTCATATATTTAGTCAGGATTATGTTAAAAATGCCTTTTTTAACATAATGCAATCTAAACCATGCAATTATTTAATTCTGTCTTCACATTAGACTATGACTTAGAATAGAATGTCATAATTCTTAATTGACTGAATAAACAAATTTTTGACAGATTTATTCATAAGATAATTTTTAAATGGCTCTAACTGCATAGTTATTTAAAAATGATTTTAAAAATCATGTATGTAAATGTTAAGAGGTAATTTTTACTGTAAGAACATATACTGATTTCATGGTATAAACCATGATACTATAGGTATTTAACACATGAAAACATATTGTTCTCTAGGCTTATTTTTATTTAGTTTCTATCTTTCCCAGCGAGAAATTCTAAGGATAACTGATGTAACATTTTGAAGAATATTAATGATTAATTTTATCTACACACCAACTTACCCCCTATCATATTAGTTGAGATAAAGGAAGGGGAATCAGGCTCTCAGGAAATGCTTTATAATAAGCTCATTGTTCAGGAATTCCTGAAACACATAATATATTATATATTCTGCAAATAAGACATATATCTTCTATAAAATTATTTTTAATTATTTTAATTATAATCAATTGGTTTAATATATTTTGTTACTGACCACACAGTGAAGCCTCTCTTTATATATGTTAAAAATTGAAAAACCTTGACTGTGTGGATCACAATAAACTGTGTAAGATTCTGAAAGAGATGGGAATACCAGAGCACCTGACCTGCCTCTTGAGAAATCTATATGCAGGTCAGGAAACAACAGAACTGGACATGGAACAACAGATGGGTTCCAAATAGGAAAAGGACTACGTCAAGGCTGTATATTGTCACCCTGCTTATTTAACTTATATGCAGAGTACATCATGAGAAACGCTGGGCTGGAGGAAGCACAAGGTGGAATCAGGATTGCTGGGAGAAATATCACTAACCTCAGATATGCAGATTACACCACCCTTATGGCAGAAAGTGAAGAGGAACTCAAAAGCCTCTTGATGAAAGTGAAAGTGGAGAGTGAAAAAGTTGGCCTTAAGCTCAACATTCAGAAAACGAAGATCATGGCATCTGGTCCCATCACTTCATGGGAAATAGATGGGGAAACAGTGGAAACAGTGTCAGACTTTATTTTTTTGGGCTCCAAAATCACTGCAGATGGTGACTGCAGCCATGAAATTAAAAGACGCTTACTCCTTGGAAGGAAAGTTATGACCAACCTTGATAGCATATTCAAAAGGAGAGACATTACTTTGCCAACAAAGGTCTGTCAAGTCAAGGCTATGGTTTTTCCACTGGTCATGTATGGATGTGAGAGTTGGACTGTGAAGAAGGCTGAGCGCCCAAGAATTGATGCTTTTGAACTGTGGTGTTGGAGAAGACTCTTGAGAGTCCCTTGGACTGCAAGGAGATCCAACCAGTCCATTCTAAAGGAGATCAGTCCTGGGTGTTCTTTGGAAGGAATGATGCTGAAGCTGAAACTCCAGTACTTTGGCCACCTCATGCGAAGAGTTGACTCCTTGGAAAAGACCCTGATGCTGGGAGGGATTGGGGGTAGGAGGAGAAGGGGACGACAGAGGATGAGATGGCTGGATGGCATCACTGACTCGATGGACATGAGTTTTAGTGAACTCTGGGAGTTGGTGATGGACATGGAGGCCTGGCGTGCTGTGATTCGTGGGTCACAAAGAGTTGGACAGAACTGAGCAACTGAACTGAACTGAACTGATATTCATATAATCATTTATTTAAAAATATTAATTGAGCATTTACACTGTGTTAGGCTTAATCTACGCCCTGGAAGATAGCAGTGGACAAGATCCAGTATCTACCTTTGATGAGTCAAAAGTAAGCAGAATAAAATAAGTAAGACGACTACTTTAGTACAGGTAAAGATAGTGAAGATATAGATCTAAGAATAATACTGAACTGATAGATGAAAGTTAAAAACATGACTGTTTATTCTGAAAACAAAATAGCTAAAATAAAATCTGCATGTTATAGATATGACATCACTTGTTATCTGAATATGGACCATTATAAAAGTTTAATCCCATTAAATTGATAATAGCTAATACTTGCTGAACTCTGTTCAAAGGGATTGCGTGTTTTGGTCACTTATTTCTCACAATAATAGAATGAGATTAGTACTACTGTTATTTCTCATGTTGCAAGGGAGGACCCTGAAATCTAGAGATATTAGATAACACCTCCAGTAAGGAAGCTAGTGATGGAAGAGGGCTGTGTTTTGTCAGTTTGTGTCAAGATCATATATACTTAAGAAAAAAAAAAGATCATACGTGCTTAATCATTTACCCGTTGGAAAAAGAGTAGATGTGTTACACTGACAGACCAAATGTTCTTGTTAAAAGCATGCTGAAGGCATGATTTAATAAAGTCAACTATTTGACAAATCCAATTCCATTTGATTAACCTAAAACATGACAAACCCTGCCTTTTTTATGAAGGAGATACTTCAGAAATAACTTGATCAGATATTTGACAAAGCATTCTCAAATTGCATAATAAAGGTTAAATCACAATATTTTCTAATTAGAAAATCTTCTTTAGCTTTAAAAAAAATAGTGAGTTCTAAAATCCACCTAAACATTCTCTGTATGTGCATCAGTCTTACAATTTATTCAACTCATAATTCAACACCTACTGGTAATTTGTACATTGAAAAAATGATTAGAAAGTATCAGGCATTATCCTGATCTCTATGGAACTAAAAACCAAAAAAAATACATAACTTCCTTTAGAAAGGTGTGAAACAAAAGGCTCTAGGGAAATCTTGCAGGAGCTAATTAATTCAGTCTGCCACAAAAATGTTGCAACATTTACATTATAAGGCTTCTTTCTGCAAAATTAGATGTTAGTTTTGAAGTGTTAATATATTAAAATATATGCAAATTATCTCAAATAGTCACTAACTACTATGGATTTTCATTCTGTTAAAAGTTATAGGTTTTAGCTAATCAAATATGCAAACACTGGGTGATCTAAGGAAAAAATTCTTAGGCATGATTAATTGCCAAATTCTTTTATCTGGAAGAATCTAGATGAAACTAATTTTATTAAGATTATTTGTGTTCATTTAAATTGGTGAATTGATATAATGAAATTTAAGTGGGCTAAAGCATAGCAAAGTATTAGTGAGACCAAAGCGTTTACTATAGTTATTCAGGATAAAACAATCCCCTGTAATGAATCCTACTAATTAAAGAATCTAGGAGCCTTCAGAGGATTCATTATAGTGTGCTGCTAAATTTATAACAATTTGTCCAAAAATGACAATTGCTAAAGCAATGGAAATATGAGATATTTTAAATATACTATTATTTTAATATTTGGTGATAATATGACATGGGGGAGAAAATTCTGGCTTTAGAGTTAGACAAAACTGACTTCAAATCTTGATTCTTCCTCAATGTGTAACAGGAAAGGGAAAAGTATTAAATAACAGTCACTGCCACTATCTTATTGATCACTTAATATATTCTAGATGTCCTAAGGGCTTTGTATATATAAAAGAATTTCCAATAAGCTTCATGCAAAATTGGGAAAATAAACTCCGCTTTAAGGTGAAAAAACTGTAGTAGAAACTCAAAGAGAGTAATCACATATTGTTTTCACTTGTTTGCTTTAATATAGTTCACTGTATCCTGAACTAGACACAAAGATGTGTACCTACTATTGAAAAAAAGTTCTTTTCTGAATTAGCATTGCTTCATTTCTATTTTCAGGTAGATGCAGCTGGGGATAGAAAGAAATGTGCTTCGAAGGCAGCAAATGCCAAAAAATTATGTAGGCATCAATATGTTCTCATTGTTTTAAAAACTCAGAAGTTGTTCTAGTTTTTTTTGGCATTCCTGAAAGCAATTCCTTTGGAATACTGGAAATGATCTTCTAAGCTTTTTCTTCAGAAATTATTCTTCAGAGATTATTAAATGGAAATATTAACTAATACAGAGTCCCAGAGAACAGTATATATGAACGACAGTAAAAGCCTCAACTGAAATAGAGGAACACCTCAAAGTCATGATTGCTTTTTTTATGTCAGAGGAATTCACCTTGTATGAGGTGCATGTGGATTATTCCAGGACAATTGAGAGAACTCTCCTAGCTACGTATTTCTTAAATGGTAGAAACTATCTGTGATGTCAATAGCTTATAAGTCAGATACTGGTCTATACATGTGGGCTAATTGTTAATGTTAGACACAAAAAATTTGACAAATGGTTCTAGGAATAGAGTTTGTGAATAAAGTCATTTTGACTGAAAGGGTGGTAAATAAAAGAGGTTAAAGGATCCTGACTCACCAGCATAATCTGAGGCAGACAGCTGTTTGGAGTTTGTTCATATCACTGAGCAATTTGACACAAAGGAACGTAGAAGACATTTGATTCACTTAAAACATTTAGTATGGTGAAATATTAAATTGTGCAGAATATTAGTTATATAATGTGAAAGTAAAATCATTAGCTTTATAATAATGGGCTTGAGAAGGCAATGGCAACCCACTCCAGTACTCTTGCCTGGAAAATCCCATGGACGGAGGAGCCTGCTAGGCTGCAGTCCATGGGGTCGCCGCTAACAGTCGGACACGACTGAGCGACTTCACTTTCACTTTCATGCACTAGAGAAGGAAATGGCAACCCACTCCGGTGTTCTTGCCTGGAGAATATCAGGGACGGGGGAGCCTGGCGGGCTGCCGTCTCTGGGGTTGCACAGAGTCGGACAAGACTTAGCAGCAGCAGTAGCAGCTACCTACAAGCCCAAAGTAGCAAGAAACTGTCTACATGAATAAGAAGAGAATAACAAAAGATGTGAGGAGGGCAATGGAATGAAACTCTGCCTCCCTCCTTACAAATCAACAACAATCTCAAGAACTAAGCACATTAACAAAGCATTAGTCAGGAGTGTAATTATAATTTACATAATAAATTAACTGGGATTCTCTGGAGGCTCTGATGGTAAAGAGTGTGCTGCAATGTGGGAGACTTGAGTTCAATCCCTGGGATGGGAAGATCCCCCGGAGAAGGTAATGGAAATCCACTCCAGTATTTTTGCCTGAAAAATCCCATGGACATTGACGGAGGAGCCTGGCAGGCTACACTCCATACAGTTGCAAACAGTTGGAAACAACTGAGCGACTTCGTTTTCAATAAATTAACCAAGGCTCTGCGTACTAGCACTGAAACAAAGAGTTAAAGGATACAAATTTCACAAAAGTATTAGAAAAACAGCCTGAGAGGGTTCTCTCCCCATGGGATTCTCCAGGTAAGAATACTGGAGTGGGTTGCTATGCCTTCCTCCAGGGGATCTTTCCAACCCAGGTATTGAATCCGTGTCTCCTAGGTCTCCTGCACTTGCAGACAAGTTCTTTAAAACTAGGGCCACCTGGGAAGCCCATTAGAAAAATAACCAATATAACTGTGGAGGCAAAAGCTCACACTGTTATTAGCCAGACTTGCAGTATAGAAATGACAAGAAAAGGAGACTACTTAGGTGATAAAAACAACATTCAGTTCCTACATGAAGTATTTTATCAGTCAGTATTACTATATTTTATTATTTTATATTTGGAAAATAATCCATGATCTGAATTCTAGCATTTGCACAAATATGTTATATGCATATTTCATCAAAAAAAAAAAAAGAAATTTAACATCCCATGGCTTGAGGGTTTTGTGATCTGATGTTACTAAGTAAAAAAACAAACACTTCTCATCAGTAAATGGAGTTTGCTGTTGCTGATAACTATGATTTCTTTAAGGCAGCTTATTGTAATTCTCTTGTGATTGCACAGTTAACCTGGAAACAGATTCAGTATGTATATATGGCATAATTTCACTACATGAAGATACTTTTACATTATTCAATATTATCAAAGACTTTTCATGACTATTTTTCAATTCCTTTTACTTGTTTTTAGAAGAAAAATTAAACTTCTAAAATATGCCAATAATATACATACTGTACTTTCTAATTACAAGTAATGGCACTTCACCTAAAACCATGTACACTACATTTTCACTGTTTATTACTTCTGCTGTGAGCTCACTACCTACTTTATTCTTTTTTTTTTCTTTTTCTACTTTATTCTTAAATATTTTAGTTCATCATTATTTTCTCCACTCTATCTGTATTCCCAACTTTGTTATGAGTCTTATTTACTTTAACAATCTCCACATCTGGCGAAACTCATTTTTATAAACATGAAATTTGAACTCTGGCAACTGAACACAAACGGAATAAATTCAAGCCATATTAACTGACTCTATTTTAAACATATGATCACACATTTCAAGGGATCACCTGTTGAAATCTAATTTCAACTTGCTTAATACACTTAATTTTTAGTCTTTGAAATGAATATTTTATGCTTTGTTCACTATACTCAAACTTCCATTTACCTTTCCTACCTTGATATTTTTGTAACATCTTCACTTATTTCCTGATTAAAATAGAAGCAACTGTATATAATAACTATCTAGTCGTATTGGCTTCAAACGAGAAATTTACCAGTATCTTTATTTATAGAATACTCACTTTCCTTCTATTAAATAGTTAATCTACCCTGTTTCCTTTCTAAGGTCAAATTTTACATATGTTCACTGAATCTCAATACCTCCTATGACAGACTTCATTCTAAAAATTATTTCACTATTTCATATATCACACAATTTCCTATTTTGTTTTTTGTCATCAACATAGAACTGTATTCTAGTGCTACCATTACATCAGAAAATAAAGCTTGTAAGAGTATCTTCCACTTCAGCTACTACTCTATTTTTTTGCTCCTTTGATAAGCAACTCAATATGTACTGTCAATAATCACTACTCTTAATTTTGTTCATACCAAATTCTCTTTTAATCCCTCCAAAGAAGAGATTCTCTTCTTCACACCTGTAATGGCGTCTCTCTTCTTAAATAAATTAATTCATTTTTCTCTATCTCTCATAGCCTGTGACCCATGTGACACTTTCCTTCATCTTGAGAAAGATTATTCCCATGGAGGATAGAACACTACACACTTCTATTTTTCTGTCAATTTCACTGGCAGCTTTTATACAATCTATCAGATTTTTATACAATCTGTAAGTTGAAAAAGTTGGCTTAAAAGCCAACATTCAAAAAACTAAGATCTGGACATCCAGGCCCATCACTTCATGGCAAATAGATGGGGAAACAATGGAAAAAGTGACAGACTTTATTTTCTTGGGCTCCAAAATCACTGTAGATGGTGACTGGAGCCATGAAATTAAAAGACACTTGCTCCCTGGAAGAAAAGCTATCACAAACCTATACAGCATATTAAAAAACAGAGACATCACTTTTCCAACAAAGATCCCTGTAGTCAGAGCTATGGTTTCCCCAGTAGTCATGTATGGATGTCAGAGTTGAGCCATGAAGAGGCTGAGCACCGAGGAATTGATGCTTTCAAATTGTGGTGCCGGAGAAGACTTTTGAGGGACCCTTGGACTGCAATGAAACCAAACCAGTCAATCTTAAAGGAAATCAGTCCTAGATATTCATTGGAAGTACTGATGCTGAAGCTGAAGCTCCACTTTTGGCCACCAGATGCAAAGAGCTAACTCGTTTGAAAAGACCCTGATGCTGGGAAAGACTGAAGGAAGGAAGGAGAAGGGGATGAAATGGTTGGATGGCATCATCAACTCAATGGACATGAGTTTGAGCAAACTCCGGGAGACAGTGAAGGACAGGGAAACCTGGTGTGCTACAGTCCATGGGGTCTCCAAGTGTTGGACACAACTGAGCAACTGAACAAAAACATGTCAGATTTTTGTCTGGCTTTTCATTCTTATCTACTAAACTTTGGATTCTCAGAATTTGTTCTTGCTCCTATGCATTAGATTTCCCCAGACCACTCTCAGATGCAGTGATTCACAAGAACAATTCACACAACTCAGAAAAGCTGTTATACTCATGATTATGGTTTCTTACAGGAAAAGGATACAGATTCAGATTCATAAAGATCAAAGGCACATAGGGTGAAATCCAAGCATAAGATTCCAGTTGTCTAAGTGCAGTCCTACAGATAATGCTTAATTTTCCCCACCAGCCATGTATAATAACATATATGAGTATGGCTTACCAGGAAGAAGCTCACCTGAGCCTTGGTGTCTAGGATTTCTATCGGAGAATAGTCTGATAGGCATGAAGTGCTGGGGTAACTGACCTTAGTCACTCAGTCTCCAGCTTCTCCAGAGGTCAAACTGACACAGCATGACCCAAGGCTACCGTAAGTGACAAGAATAAACTGGTTGATGAAGCTCCACACCAATGAAACTCTTGTCATACAAGACATTTCAAATGCTTAGAGGTTAAATCCCAGATTCTGCTCAAGGGCTACTTGTTCTTTGTAATGTATAGGGTTTGAACATTCTAAGCCTGCTGAATTAACTCTTCACTGCACACCCCCTTTCTATTCATTTGTACTTTCTTGCTTCCCCATATTACATGGCTTAAAAATTACATATGCGCTAAGGAACAAGCTCCACTCCAAACGCATCAGGTAGCCCAAGTACTGGAGCTTCAGCTTCAGCATCAGTCCTTCCAATGAATAGTCAGGGTTGATTTCCTTTAGGATTGACTGGTTTGATCTCCTTGCTGTCCAAGGGACTCTCAAAAGTCTTCTCCAATATAACAACATAGACTATTATTTAACGAAGATTTAATGATCAGCTCTAATTTTTCTCCAATTTTCTTAGCTCTAATATTCACATTCTTTCTATAGCCTTGTTATTTGATATAATACAGCTCTTTATGTCTTGGCTTAGGACTTGCCTAATGTGTCTTCCCTTGATCAATGCCAATGGCATAAAAGTGCTGGTACATCAGTTCTGGGCTTAGGCTTTACCCTCCTTGCAGCTTTGTTATTTGCCGTAAGAATATGTTTGGATTAACCTCCTGGTATCAGACACAGTAAACTAGGCCTATTTAGCTCACAGGCCTACAATAAAAATCAGAGCCACTTCAGACTTAATTCTAAAGCAGAACCCCTTAGCCTAGCCCAGTATAGATCAGCTGAATCCAAATATACCCACTAATTCACAAAAGATAGAGAAGTACTGTATTAAACCTATGAGTTTTTGGAGTTGTTTCCTTCTCAGAATTTTTGTGAAAACAGTTGCCAAATACATTAATTATCATCTCTACTACAAAGTGAATATGAAACTTAATAAGCAGATTTATGGACATCTAAAAGGTCAATGCTATTTTTGTGCCAAAAATAGGCAGCTTCCTCACTCTCTAGTTACTCAAAATTTCTTAACTGTAAATTAAGACAACAGTAAAACCTACCTCAGATATCTTGTGAGAACCATGTATGAATTAATGTAAACCTCATAGTACTATTCATCATTCATAATGACAAAAATATCAGTTATATTTAAACTGTTTTCATCAATACTTTGTAATCTCAAAGTTTAGTTTGTCTCCCTATGTTTTATCTAATTTTTAATTGAAGTATAGCTGATTCACAATGTTTCAAGTGTCCAGCAAAGTAATTCAGTTATTTTTATACACACATATATAGTCGAGAACAGAATTTTAGCTTCCCATCTTCAACCTCGTCACCTTTAATAAAATGTGGAAATCTACAAATACTAATACTTCAGTGAATATGGCCACAAAATATTCAATTTACGAGGCCAAACACGTAGAAGTCTCTGACTCCCTTCTTATTCATCAATGGTAACATTTTTTTTTCCATACAACTTTATTTTCAAGAATATTTCAACAGCTTCCAAATAGATTTCCCTAATTTCTGCAGTCCTTTCCTCCCTTGCAGGCCTTCCACCTCAGTATTCAGTGTCACTTTCAAATATATCAGTCAAAAAATACCACATCTATTGCAAAATAATTTAGTGGTTCAAAATATCAATAACCTCAGATATGCAGATGACACCACCCTTATGGCAGAAAGGAAAGAGGAACTAAAAAGCCTCTTGATGAAAGTGAAAGAGGAGAGTGAAAAAGTTGGCTTAAAGCTCAACATTCAGAAAACTAAGATCATGGCATCCGGTCCCATCACTTCTTGGGAAATAGATGGGGAAACATTGGAAACAGTGTCAGACTTTATTTTTTGGGGGCTCCAAAATCACTGCAGATGGTGACTGCAGCCATGAAATTAGAAGACGCTTACTCCTTGGAAGGGAAGTTATGACCAACCTAACCAGCATACTAAAAAGCAGAAATATTACTTTTCCAACAAAGGTCCATCTAGTCAAGGCTATGGTTTTTCCAGTGGTCAGGTATGGATGTGAGAGTTGGACTGTGAAGAAAGCTGAGCACCAAAGAATTGATGCTTTTGAACTGTGGTGTTGGAGAAGACTCTTGAGAGTCCCTTGGACTGCAAGCAGATCCAACCAGTCCATCCTAAAGGAGACCAATCCTGGGTGTCCATTGGAAGGACTGATGCTGAAGTTGAAACTCCAATACTTTGGCCACTTCATGCGAAGAGTTGACTCATTGGAAAAGACTGATGCTGGGAGGGATTGGGGGCAGGAGGAGAAGGGGAGAACAGAGGATGAGATGGCTGGATGGCATCACCAACTCGATACACATGAGTTTGGGTGAACTCCGGAAGTTGGTGATGGACAGTGAGGCATGGCGTGCTGTGATTCATGGGGTTGCAAAGAGTTGGACATGACTGAGCTACCTAACTGAACTGAATTGATCATTCAAAATAAAATCTAAAGTCTTTACATAGATTTCTAAGCTATATGTAAGCAGAATTCCCTTTATACTCAATCTAAAGGAAAATAAGTGAGACAGATGTTAAACATGTAAATCATTACATATTACCTTAAAACAAAGGCAATTGGTGATAAAAGGCACATAGATAAATAAGAAGGTAAGGAAACAGGGCTCATGTGGTGGGCATGAAGAGCTGTTTAGCTAGGATGGGCAAGGAAGACTTTCCTCCAGACTTGCCGGTTGACAAATACTCAAATCATATGAAGAACAAGAAAGAATCTAGAAAATACTAATGCCTAAAGTCACAGTAGCATTGACTGAGAGATAGTAAGATAACTTGTAACTGGAACAGGCCAAATATTCTGTAATTACAACACAGTGCGGAGTCAGGGGAGTGATAGGCAATTATGTGAAAGGCAATCAGGCTAAATTATACTCTGGTCAGTTAAATCCAACTTGCTATCCACTTCTTGCCTACAACCTTGCAACTTGCTGTGTCTAGAAAAAGTCTGCAGCAATGCTGACAGCCTCACTTTAAAGTCATTATCATTAACCTCAAATGTGTCCCAAATGCTACCTGCCAATCTCACGATATTGTCCCAGCACACAGTTTCACCCTCCCGGTCATTAATTTCATAGCCTTTTATCTTTTGTCAAGTTCAGAGCACCTTCTTTCCTATTCAAACTCTCAGCTCCTGACCTTGCTTTCAATTTCAGAAAACTGAAACTCTAAGAAGGAAACTTCCGTTAAGTCCTGTTGTCTTGTCTATGTAAACACTTTTACCTGTTCTCATATGCTTTGTAGTCACTCTTATTACTGTAGGTTGTTCGGTTGATAAGTTGTATCCCAACTCGTTGCGACTCCATGGACTACAGCACACTAGTCTTCTGAGTCCTTCACTATCTCCCAGAGTTTGCTCAAAGTCATGTCCACTGAGCAGATGATGCCAGCCAATCATCTCATCCTCTGTCATCCCCTTCTCCTCTTGCCCTCATTCTTTCCCCAGCATCAGGGTCTTTTCCAATGGGTTGGCTCCTCTCATCAGGTAGCCAATGTATTAGAGCTTCAGCTTCAGTCCTGAATATTCAGGACTGACTGATTTCCCTTAGGTTTGATCACCTTGCAGTCCAAGGGACTCCCAAGAGTCTTCTCCAACACCGTAATTAAAAACAATCAGTTCTTCAGCAGTCAACCTTCTTTTTGGTCCAACTCTCACAACCGTACATGACTACTGGAAAAACCATCACTTTCATTATTACAGACCTTTGAAGGCAAAGTGATGTCTCTGCTTTTTAATACCCTGTTAGGTTTGTCATAGCTTTTCTTCCAAGGAGTAAGCATCTTTTAATTTTGTGGCTGCAGTCACTGTCTGCAGTGATTTTGGAGCCCAGGAAAATAAAGTCTCTCACTGTTTCCACTTTTCCTCCATCTGTTTGCCATAAATGGTGGGACTGGATGCCATGATCTTAGATGTCTGAATGTTGAGTTTTAAGCCAGCAGTTTTAATCTCCTCTTTCACCCTCCTTAAGAGGCTCTGTAGTTCTATAGGTGCACAATATTTTGACAACAAAGCCAACCTCTCCACTGGTACACTGAGTCACTTTGTTCTATAGCAGATATTAAACACAACATTGTATATCAACAATACTTCAACAAAATTTTTTAAAAATCTGATCAAGTCACTCTTTTGTTCAGGACCCACCAAAACCATTGCTTCCCACTCATGGTAAAAGACAAAATCTAAGCACTAGTTTCAAGTGTGCAGTACAATGAATAAATTTCTTTGTCCAGTTTACATCACTTACTATGATAATCTCTAGATCCGTCCATGTCACTGGGCAAAAAGCATCATTTCATTCTTTTTTATGCTTGAGTAATATTTTTGTGTGTGTGTGTGTGTGTGTGTGTGTGTGTGTGTATACCACATCTTCTAAAAACAGAGTTATTGCAATCCCATTCCTGGACACTCTTTGTTGTTTGGTTGCTAAGTCGTGTATAACTCTTGAGACCTCATGGACTGTACCTAACCAGGCTCTTCTGTCCATGGGATTTCCCAGGTAAGAATACTGGAGTGGGTTGTCATTTCCTTCTCCAGGGCATCTTCCTGATTCAGGGATCAAACATGCCTCCCCTGCATTGGTAGGAGGATTCTATTCTGATGAGCCACCAGGGAAGATAAAACTGTAATTCAAAAAGATACATACACCCCAATGATCAGTGCAACACTATTTATAATAGTCAAGACTAAATGTCCACTGAGAGATTAATAAATAAAGAAGATACGATGTAGATAGATATACAAACAGTTAATATTCCATTGTGGGTATATCCAAAATGGAGTATTATTTTCCATTACCTTCTTTTTTAAACATGCTGCTCCAGCCACACAGGAGTCACCATTGAACTCAAGAACTTTGAATTTGCCTTTCCCCCTGCCTAGAATCTCTTCCACTGATTTTTACATGTATCTGTCCCTTGCCTCTTTCAGGTCTTTACTGACACAGTCACCTTCTCTATGTGGCTTTTTCTGACTATATTCATTTTCTGGAGCTGCCATAACCAAGTTCCACAAACTGGGGCAGCTTAAAAAGAACAGAAATGTATTCTCTTACAGTTCTGGAGGCTCCAAGTCTGAAATCAAGGGACTAATCAAGGGTTCATTTTTCCTGAGAGCACAATGGAGGAATCTCTTTCTCTCCCAATTTATGGTGACAGCCAGTGACCCTCAGCACTCCTTGGCTTATAGATGTATCAGTCCAGCTGGGGCCTCCATCTTCACACAGCATCTTCCCAGTGTTTCTACTACTTCCCATAGCTGTATTCCCTCCATGTCTTTCTCCTCTTCTTATAAGGACACAAGTTATATTAGATTAAGGCTCTGAAAAAAAAAAAAAAGGCTCCACTATACTCCTGTATGATCTCATTTTAAGTCCTTATATCCACAACAACCCCATTTCTAAATAAGGTCACATTCTGAGGATTGGACTTTGACTATTTTCTTAATGGACACAATTCAACCCATCTAGAATTGCACTCGGCATTTTCTATTTCTTTTCCTAATTTATTTTTCCTTGTGATATATACCACCAAGCTTCATTCTATGTATTTTAGCAATTTTTAAATGTTTATTATCTGTTTCCTCCCACTAGCTTTTAAGTTCCACGAGGGAAGAAGTCTTTATTTATTTTGTTCCATGTTCTACTCTCAGTGCAAAAAATGTAATGAAGTTGTTGTATATTCATGATAAATATTTGTTTAATGAATTGATTAATGAAATTTAAAGGATTAATGAGGCAATGAGTCCCTGGACTATACCATACTTTATTCTAAGCAGTAGAAATGTAATAAAAAACAAATCATGTGCAGTTTATGAACACGGAATATATTAAGTATAAGTATATAAATTTTCACCTTCTCAAGCACAGGTTGACACCATCAATGCTTTTTTCACTAACAACATGAACAATAGTCACATAAAATTAAAAATATGTGCTATTTATTATTCACAGTTGAGAAGACACTACCCTGCATAAAATTTGTGCCTACAGTATAAGTATTTATTATGTATTAAACCGCAATCTATATTCATTTCTCTGATATGTGTATGGTAACATGGATGCATCAACCCAAATGAAAAATCACTTGGTACTAATGCTTCCTCCACAATCTCCCAAATTCCATGCGAGTAATGGAAGCAGTAAAACTTGGAGTAACGCATAGTATAATTTTATTTTGACATCACTGTCCATTTTGTTTTGCAAGTTTGCTCTTTCACAGACATTCATGATGTTAATGCATTTTTTATTGCTGTGTATGTCTTCATCGTGTTGAATTTTAAATTGGATCTGGAACTATATATCATATGTGTTTGCTCAGAAGCAAAAAAAAAAAAAAAAAAAGTTTGATTTAATGATGAATTTCATTATTTATCAGTCATCTGAAAACTATTCAAAAATAGTCCATTCTCATTCCCTATCACTTTTATGGCCTCAAGACAGTAAGATATATTAAATTTGGACAATGTCTTTTTTATTTATGCCATCATGAAATGTAAAGATAGAAAATTAGGGGAAAAAAAGAGTCATAGACAATTTGAAATCATTAGACATACACTCATGGATCTGTACTCTCCCACTTATAGAGTGAAAACAATACAATAGGTTTAGATGAATATTTTCCCTTGGAATATACGGCTTTGTTCTTACTTATCATGCTAGACACAAATATGTACAGTAGAATGTGTTCCTTAATATAAATAGGCCAGGTAAAATGTAGCATACAGAAAGTCTGAGGTATGATTTATACTCTTTCCTCTTTTTATTCCTATGTATTAGATTTGGACACATCACTTAAACTTTCTGGGATTTGGCTCTCACATCAATTCCTAAATGGTAAAACTAATTGTGGAGATGTGGATATGGGGCTATGGATTTAGCTGTTACTGACTGTCAGCATAAGCCACTATATAAAATGATTTTGGTGGGCTTCCCTGGTGGCTCAGAGGTAAAGAATCTGCCTGCAACACAGGAGCTGCAGGAGACACAGGTTCAATGCCAGGGTCGGCAAGTTCCCTTAGAAGAGAGTATTGCAACACACTTCAGTATTCTTGCCTGAAGAATCCCATGGACAGAGGAGCCTTAGCAGGCTCAGACGTGACTGAAGCAACTAAGCATGTATGCACACATGTAATCACTTTGATAATAGCTAAAATCATATACACCTACACATAAATCATATAAACATCCCTTTCTCTCTCTCTCTCTCTCTCTCTCTATATATATATATATATATATACACACACACACACATATATATTTAAAATTCTGTTAGAGTTATTCATGAGTATAGTTAAAAAGTGAGAATCTTAACTATCTTTTAAAAAGAAAATGACAATGTTCTCCTCTAGGAGTTTTATAGTTTCTGGTCTTACGTTACATCATAGCAGGATCCTCTATGACCCACCTCCCAGAATATTGGAAATAAAAGCAAAAATAAACAAATGGGACCTAATTAACCTTAAAAGCTTCTGCACATCAAAGGAAACTATTAGCAAGGTGAAAAGACAGCCTTCAGAATGGGAGAAAATAATAGCAAATGAAGCAACTGACAAACAACTAATCTCAAAAATATACAAGCAACTCCTACAGCTCAACTCCAGAAAAATAAACGACCCAATCAAAAAATGGGCCAAAGAACTAAATAGACATTTCTCCAAAGAAGACATACAGATGACTAACAAACACATGAAAAGATGCTCAACATCACTCATGATCAGAGAAATGCAAATCAAAACCACTATGAGGTACCATTTCACACCACTCAGAATGCCTGCAATCCAAAGTCTACAAATAATAAATGCTGGAGAGGGTGTGGAGAAAGGAACCTCTTACACTGTTGGTGGGAATGCAAACTAGTACAGCCACTATGGAGAACAGTGTGGAGATTCCTTAAAAAACTGGAAATAGAACTGCCTTATGATCCAGCAATCCCACTGCTAGGCATACACACTGAGGAAACCAGAAGGGAAAGAGACACGTGTACCCCAATGTTCATCGCAGCACTGTTTATAATAGCCAAGACATGGAAGCAACCTAGATGTCCATCAGCAGATGAATGGATAAGAAAGCAGTGGTACATATACACAATGGAGTATTACTCAGCCATTAAAAAGAAAACATTTGAATCAGTTCTCATGAGGTGGATGAAACTGGAGCCTATTATACAGAGTGAAGTAAGCCAGAAGGAAAAACATCAATACAGTATACTAACGCATATATATGGAATTTAGAAAGATGGTAACAATAACTCTGTGTACGAGACAGCAAAAGAGACACTGATGTATAGAACAGTCTTATGGACTCTGTGGGAGAGGGAGAGGGTGGGAAGATTTGGGAGAATGACATTGAAACATGTAAAATATCATGTAAGAAATGAGTTGCCAGTCCAGGTTCGATGCATGATACTGGATGCTTGGGGCTAGTGCACTGGGATGACCCAGAGGGATGGTATGGGGAGGGAGGAGGGAGGAGGGTTCAGGATGGGAACACATGTATACCTGTGGTGGATTCATTTTGATATTTGGCAAAACTAATACAATTATGTAAAGTTTAAAAATAAAATAAAATTTAAAAAAAAAAAAAAAAAAAAAAAAAAAAAGAAAATGTCAGTCATTGTTCCACTATTAACCATTCTCCAATCTCTGCTTTCCAGAAACTTTCATTTCTTTCACTGTTTCTTTTGGCATTTATTTCCATGTTTCTTAAAAATGTGTTTATACTGGGTTTTCCTGGAGTACCATGGTTAGGACTCTGCAATTTCACTGCTGGGGCCCAGGTTCTATCTCTGGTTGGGGAAGTAAGATCCTGCAAGCTGCACTGCTGCTGCTGCTAAGGCGCTTCAGTCGTGTCCGACTCTGTGTGACCCCATAGATGGCAGCCCAACAGGCTCTCCCGTCCCTGGGATTCTCCAGGCAAGAACACTGGAGTGGGTTGCCATTTCTTTCTCCAATGCACGAAAGTGAAAAGTGAAAGTGAAGTCGCTCTGTCGTGCCCGTGTCTTAGCAACCCCATGGACTGCAGCCTACCAGGCTCCTCCATCCATGGGATTTTCCAGGCAAGAGTACTGGAGTGGGGTGCCACTGCCAAAAAAACAAAATGTGCTTATATCTTAATGCATTGAGTTGTTGGTGTTACATGTTATCTATTGTTTCCTTCTTGTGGAAAGACACAGTTTATCTTTTTAACAATCTACCAGTCTCTATACACCTCTACTTGCAAGATAAACATATATGCTCATTTCTTTCACAAACAACACAATTACTTTGAGTTTCATAATTACTATATCACTATAACTATGTAATATTTCATAGCTGGCTTATATAACACTGAATAAATATATGTATTACTTTGTATAGCTTTCTTTCATCTATTGTTGCTGTTCAGTCACTAAGTGGTGTTTGACTATTTGTGACCCTAAGGACTATAGCATGCCAGGCTTCACTGTCCTTCACTATCTCCTAAAGTTTGCTCAAACTCATGTCCATTGAGTCAATGATGCCATTCAACCATCTCCTCCTCTGTCACCCCCTTCTCCTCCTGCCCTCAATCTTTCCTAGCATAAGGGTCTTTTCTAGTGAGCTGGCTCTTTGCATCAGGTGGCCAGAGTACTTGAGCTTCAGCTTAAGCATCAATTCTTCCAATGAGTATTCAGGGTTAATTTCCTTTAGGACTGACTGGTTTGATCTCTATGCTGTCCAAGGGACTCTCAAGAGTCTTCTCCAGCATCACAATTTGAAAGTGTCACAATTTTTCAGCACTTAGCCTTCTTTATGGTTCAATTACTATAGGAATTAGTAATTGCCTCATTGGCCTTATTTAATTTTCTATATAAACATCCTGTATTTTTTCATGGACTAACTTTCAGAATTAAAATTTTTTTCTTAATACATTCATAAAGATCAGGGATTTATCTTTCTTGGAGGTATTGGAGCTTCAGCATCAGTCCTTCCAATGAATATTCAGGGTTGATTTCCTTTCGGATTGACTGGTTTGATCTTGCAGTCCAGGGGACCCTCTAGAGTCTTCTCCAACACCACAGTTCAAAAGCATCAATTCTTCAGCACTCAGCTTTCTTTCTAGTCCAACTCTCACATCCATACATGACTACTGGAAAAACCGTAGCTTTGACTAGATGGACCTTTGTCAGCAAAGTAATGTCTCTGCTTTTGAATATGCTATCTAGGTTGGTCATAGCTTTTCTTCCAAGGAACAAGGGTCTTTTAATTTCATGGCTGAAGTCACAATCTGCAGTGATTTTGGAGCCCAAGAAAATAAAGTCTGTCACTGTTTCCATTGTTTCCCCATCTATTTGCCATGAAGTGATGGGACCAGATGCCATGATCTTAGTTTTCAGAATGTTGAGTTTTAAGCCAACATTTTCACTCTCTACTTTCATAAAGTCAAAGAGGCAAGTGTTATATTTGCACCCATATTATACCTATGTATCTATTAATATTATACCTACCCTACTTGTAAACAGTATTTGACATTAAATGATATGAGGTGTATGAATATAACACACACATAATATACAGCACACAATTTACTGTGCCAGTTAGAAAGGATAAAGGAATAAGCATTAATTGAAAAAGTTCTTAAAGGCCAGTTGAATTACTTTAAAAAATTCAATACTCTAAAACTTAAATGAAGTTTGTGTAAAAATTAGTTTGAATCTTGCAAAGAGAGCTCCTCCTGTGAATCACTGTGGTCTCTCATGTAATATAGGCAGGAAAGTACCTGGGGAATAAAAAAGGCACTGTGATTAGAGATTTCTTTTAACCTGGGGAAAATACAATTATGAAAAACCCTGTGGAAAAGCTTTCCAAAACCATGTGAAAGCCATAACACTCTCTGAACACGTGGAGAGGCATTTTGCTTGCCTTTACTTAAAGTGCATGACAGCCAGAATCTGATTCTGAGAGAGACAATTTTTGTTTGGCTCAGCAGGCAATTCAATTATAACACAATGTTTGTTTGAAAAGGGTCTGTTTTTATGCAGCTGTGGCCTTCTTTCATTTATGGATGTTTAACTGTAGTATTTACTTTTATTTCTTTGCCTATTCACAACATACACTGTTTTTAAGAGTTATATTTCACTGTGTTTTATAATGTAAGTTTTATTTTTCTTAAAATGGCAGCTAACATCAGTTTACATGATCACACTAAATAAGTTGCTTTTCTGTTCACAAAATCATCTCTTTGTAATGACTATATTAACTTATTTTCTATGATTATGTCACAATGCATCATTATATGTGAAGTGTCTAGGATAGTTCAAGATAGAATAGACTGGAGAGAAGAAAATTAATATTTATCATAAATCACTCATATCTCATCCAAAATAACCCTTTAATCCTCCTCCAGTATAGAGGAGAGTGATCACTGAGGATACCTACCTTCATGTTATATTCCATGCTTTAATCATTTTAATTTTGAGAGCCCTAACTAGGACAAATCTTTTCTGGAAAAAAAAAATCACATATATCAATTTGTCTGAAAAACACATGGAATCTAGATTAGAGACACAAGAAAAATAACCTGAAATTCTGATAAAGTCAAAACTGATATACAAGTGGGTAAATTTAATTTTATTATTTCTAGATTTCCTAAATACACTGAGTAACACATAAACACCTGAGTAGCTAGCTACTGAATGTCGGTTTTCTGAAGAGGCAAATTAATAAAGATTTTCTTTCTTATAGATTTCCATATATTTTTTTAAAGAAAGTACAGAGGTCTCATTGACCTCAGCGCGCGCTCTCTCTCTCTCTCTCTCTCTCTCTCTTCCTAGTCACACTCTTTCCCTCTGTATTCTAGGAAATGAACAAAGTGATTATATATAAAATGTCAGAACTTTTCAACAAAACTAAAAGTTAGGGAAGGTTAAAGATAAGGATGAGTCAGATGGAAGACATGAGTACTAGATTTGTAATTACCTCTCTGAGAAGCAGTAATATTAACAAAAGTAGGAGGAGAAAATACCATAAGAAGTTAAGCAATAAAACATAATACAGAATGTAAAGTTGCTAATGAGGATATATGTGACACGTGGAAGAAAATACCCTATTTTACTACCAGGAGTCAGCCATAATTGAAATGCTGGAAATAGGAAGCCTGGGGGCTAATTTAGGAGTCAGCTACAGAGCTGACTCCATCCTACTCCTCATCCTCCGATTTTCAGGCTACTACATCATTGGTATATAAATGTAAATTTATAACAAGGAAGAATACACAAACAAACAAAAAATAACAAAGTAAGACTGATGAAACCACAGCAAAAAAAAGTAGAAATACAGAAGTTCCTTCAGAGTAATGTTTCCATGGAGATGCAGAGTAATGTGAAAAGAGAGAAATATTTGCCTTGAATAATTATTGTTACTCCCTTAGTCACCAAGAACCTCCAAGCATAGGTAATATTCCATTTCCAAACCCATCTGAAAGAAAATTATTCCCTATATATATAATAACTTGAAAGAGACATTTACTCTAAGAGAAATTAGGTAATAAGATATGCTCACAAGGATTCACATATGTGCCATCTCTGGCGGGTAATGGCAGGTTGAGGGGGTGCTCCTTATATTGAATTTCAGCCAATAAGAGACCTTTTAGTAAAACAATTGGCAGTGAATCCAATTTAACATAGGCTTCTCTGATGGCTCAGTGGTAAAGAATCTGGCTGCCAATGCAAGAGATCCAGGAGATGCAGGTTTGATTATTAAGTTAGAAAGATCCCTGGGAAATGGTCTCCAGTGCCAGTACACTTGCCTGGGAGATCCCATGGACAGAAGACTGACAGGCTACAGTCCATGGGGTCACTAGTGCTGGAAAAGTCGCAACTTAGCGACTAAATCACCACCACCACCAATTTAATATTAAAATAAAAATCATGGTTAAATATAAGGATATAAATATCAATCTTAAAAATATAAAAATAGCAAGTAATAAAACCTGGAGAGAGATATGCTGGGGGAGTAGAGGTATAGAAATGCGTAAAGATGTTATGTTTCTTAACTTTGTTATTGTACTATCGAGCTTATAAGGACTTCAACTTTTTAAGAGAAAAACTTAAAGGAATGATTTAAACACCTATAATAAGCATTTATTGAAAAGTTAGCAAATTTCTCATTTTTACTTCAGATTGATTTTATCCAGCAACATTTAACTAAAGTAAAACTTGGCACACTTTATGAAAATAAGCTATATTGTAATCCATTTTTAATTATTTATATGTATTTATGAGTTAAAGGTGATTCAATAAATATTAATATATACTGAATAGAACTAGCAGCCTGCATAGGTACTGAGGAGATAATAGTGAATAAAATGAACATTGTTTTCACAATGTTATGATTAGCTGAAGTAGCAAGAGGCAAAATATGCACAAAAATGCAGTATATTTAACAGTATACTAGAGCGACTTTACTTTCCCTTTTCACTTTCATGCATTAGAGAAGGAAATGGCAACCCACTCCAGTGTTCTTGCCTGGAGACTCCCAGTAACGGGGAAGCCTGGTGGGCTGCCGTCTATGGGGTCACACAGAGTTGGGCACGACTGAAGTGACTTAGCAGCAGCAGCAGCATGAAGAAGAAGCAGGAAGAAAGGACACTCAGGCAAGGGAAAATTGAAAGGATAAGTACAATAATTAGGGTAGGACAGACCATCTGGTGCTTGTGAAGAATCTAGAGAAGCCAGCCATTTGATGAGATTTCCAGGTAGTGGAAAACATGGATACTGGAAGAGGCAATTTGGACTAGAGTGAAAATAACACAGAGAGTGTTAAGAAATGTCATCTGTAGGCATAGAAGGTTGTGAATTATAGATCACTCAGGGACATGTATGCTGTTCAAAGAATTTTAATTCAAAGAATTTTAGTTTTATATACTAAATTTACATACTTTTATATTCTTTATAAAAGAAGGAATCACTGGAGAATTTTGGATAGAAGACTGACATCTTACCTATATGTCTATCTATCTTGGAGAAGGAAATGGCAGCTTACTTTAGTATTCTTGACTGGGAAATCCACGAGAAGAGGAGCCTGACAGGCTACAGCCAATGGGGTCAGAAGTCACAAGTTTTAGACAGAACTTAGTGGACATGACAATGATAATGACATATCTATCTATGGGTAACTAAAAAATATTCACAGCCTGAAAATAAAGATTTAAAGACTTTGGTGGGAAAATCTTAGAGGATTTCAAATCCAGGAACAGCATCTCAGGAAACCCTGGGAGACTGCTCTGAGAAGGCAGAAAAAGGAGTCAGGCTATATACAAGTTTGCAACAAAGGGAGCAGGCAGTCTAAACATCAAAGATTATTGTTAAGTAATGGAAACAATGTCCAGTTATGGATATGTCTAGTGGTGCAAATAAACTCCAATGCTGTAAAGAACAACACTGCATAGGAACCTGGAATGTTAGGTCCATCAATCAAGGTAAATTGGATGGCAAGTGTGAACACTGACATTTTAGGAATCAGTGAACTAAAATGCAGAGGAATGGGTGAATTTAATTCAGGCAACTATTATATCTACTACTATGGGCAAGACTCCCTTAAAAGAAATGCAGTAGCCCTGATAGTCAACAGAAGAATCCAAAAGGCAGTATTTGAGTCAATTTCAAAAAATGACAGCATGATCTCTGTTCGTTTCCAAGGCAAACCATTCAATATCAAAGTAATCCAAGACTATGCCCCAACCACTAATGCCAAAGAAGCTGAAATTGAACTATGCCATGAAGACCTACAAGACCTTCAAGAACTGACACCCAAAAAATATGTCCTTTTCATCACAGGGGACTGGAATGCAAAAGTAGGACGTCAAGAGATACTTGGAGTTACAAGCAAGTTTCACCATGAAGTACAAAATGAAGCAGGACAAAGGCTAACAGAGTTTTACCAAAAAACGCACTGATCATAACAAACACCCTCTTCCAACAACACAAGTGAAGATGCAGCACGTGGATATCACCAGATGGTCAATACCAAAATTAGACTGATTATATTCTTTGCAGCCAAAGATGGAAAAGTTCTATACAGTCAGTAAAAACAAGACTGGGAGCTGACTGTGGCTCATATCATAAACCCCCTCTTTCCAAATTTAGACTTAAATTGAAGAAAGTAGGGAAAACTACTATGCCTTTCAGATATGACCTAAATAAAATCTCTTACAATTAAACAGTGAAAGTGACAAACAGAATCAAGGAATTAGATCTGATAGATAAGAGTGACTGAAGAACTAAGGATGGAGGTTCATAACACTGTATGAGAGGAAGTGATCAAAACTATTCCCAGAAAAGAGAAATGAAAAAAGTAAAATGATTGTCAGAAGAGGCCTTACAAATAGCTGAATAAACAAACAAAAGGAAAAGGAGAAGAGGAAAGATATATCTAACTGAATGCAGAGTTTCAGAGAATAGCAAGGAGAGATAAGAAAGCCATCCTAAGTGAATAATGCAAAGAAAGAGAGGAAAACAATAGAATGGGAAAGACTAGAGATCTCTTCTCTAATTTTCTTTTCTAGAAAATTAGAGATGCTAAGGGAACATTTCATGAAGAGATGGGCACAATAAAGGGCAGAAACAGCATGGACCTAACAGAAGCAGAAGATATTAAGAAGATGTAGCAAGAATACACAAAAGAACTATACAGAAAAGATCTTAATGACCCTGATAACCACAATGGTGTGATAACTCACCTGGAGTCAGATATCTTGCAGTGCGAAGATAAGTGGGCCTTAGGAAGCATCACTATGAACAAAACTAGTGTAGGTGATGGAATTTCAGCTCAGTTATTTCAAATCCTAAAATCTGATGCTGTGAAAGTGCTGCACTCAATATGCCAGCAAGTTTGGAAAGCTCAGTAGTGGCCACAGTACTGGAAAAGGTCAGTTTTCACTCCAATCCAAGAAGGACAATGCCAAAGAATGTTCAAACTACTGCACAATTTCACTCATTAAACAGGCTAGAAAGGTAATACTCAAATCTTCAAAACTAGCATTCTAGTATGTGTACCCAACACTTCCAGATGTACAAGTTAGACTTAAAAAAGGCAGAGGAGCCAGAGATCAAATTGCCAACATCTGTTAGACCACAAAAAAAGCAAGAGACTTCCTGAAAAACTACTTCTACTACTGTTTCATTGACTATGTTAAAGTCTTTCTTTAAGAGATGATAATACCAGACCAACTTACCTGGCTCTTGAGAAATCTGTAGGCAACTTAAGAAGCAACAGTTATAACTTAACGTGGAACAATGGACTGCTTCCAAATTGGGAAAGGAGTACGTCAAGGCTATATATTGTCACCCTTATTTACCTTAAATGCAGAATTCAGTTCAGTTGCTCAGTCATGTCCAACTCTTTGCAACCCCATGGACTGCAGCATGCCAGTCCTCCCTGTCCACCACCAACTCCTCAAGTTTACTCAAACTCATGTTCATTGAGTTGGTGGTGCTGTCCAACAATCTCATCCTCTGTTGTCCCTTCTCCTCCCACCTTCAATCCTTCCCAGCATCAAGGTCTTTTCAAATAAGTCAGTTTTTCACATCAGAGTACATCATGCGAAATGGTGGGCTGGATGAAGCAAAAGCTGGAACCAAGAATACCAGGAGAAATATCAATAAACCTCAGATATAGAGATGGCACCACCCTTATGCTAGAAAACAAAGAGGATTTAAAGAGCATATTAGTAATGTGAAAGTTCAGTAAGTTCACTCGCTCAGTCGTGTTTTGACTCTTTGCGACCATATGAACCGCAGCAAATTAGGGCTCCATGTCCATCACCAACTCCCAGAGATCACCCAAACTCATGTCCATTGAGTCGGTGATGCCATTCAACCATCTCATCCTCTGTTGTCCCCTTCTCCTCCTGTCTTCAATCTTTCCCAACATCAGGGTCTTTTCAAATGAGTCAGCTCTTCCCATCAGGTGGCCAAAATACAGGAGTTTCAGCTTCAACACTAGTCCTTCCAATGAACACCCAGGACTGATTTCCTTTAGGATGGACTGGTTGGATCTCCTTGCAGTCCACGGGACTTTCAAGAGTCTTCTCCAACATCACAGTTCAAAAGCATCAATTCTCCGGCACTCAGCTTTCTTTATAGTCAAACTCTCACATCAATACATGACTACCAGAAAAATCATAGACTTGACTAGACAGACATTTGTTGACAGAGTAATGTCTCTGCTTTTTAAAATGCTGTCTAGGTTGGTCATAACTTTCCTTCCAAGGAGTAAGCATCTTCTAATTTGATAGCTGCAGTCACCATCTGTAGTGATTTTGGAGCTCCCAAAAATAAAGTCTGCCATTGTATCCACTGTTTCCCCATCTATTTGCCATGAAGTGATGGGACCAGATGCCATAATCTTCGTTTTCTGAATGTTGAACTTTAAGCCAACATTTTCACTCTCCTCTTTCAATTTCATCAAGAGTCTCTTTAATTCTTCTCCATTTTCTGCCATGAGGGTAGTGTCATCTGCATATCTGAGGTTATTGATATTTCTCCTGAAATCTTGATTCCAGCTTGTTCTTGTGCAGCTCAGCTTTTCTCATGATGTGCTCTGTATATAAGTTAGATAAGCAGGGTGACAATATACATACAGCCTTGACATATTCCTTTTCCTATTTGGAACCAGTCTGTTGTTCCATGTCCAGTTCTAACTGTTGCTTCCTGACCTGCACACAGGTTTCTCAAGAGGCAGGTCAGCTGGTCTGGTATTGTCATCTCTTTCAGAATTTTCCACAGTTTATTGTGACCCACACAGTCAAAGGCTTTGGCATAGTCAATAAAGAAGAAATAGATGTTTTTTTGGAACTCTCTTGCTTTTTTGATGATCCAGCGAATGTTGGCAATTTGATCTCTAGTTCCTCTGTCTTTTCTAAAACCAGCTTGAAAATCTGGAAGTTCATGGTTCACACATTGCTGAAGCCTGGCTTGAAGAAATTTGAGCACTACTTGACTAGTGTGTGAGATGAGTACAACTGTGCAGTTGTTTGAGCATTTTGGCATTGCCTTTCTTTGGGTTGGAATGAAAACTGACCTCTTCCAGCCCTGTGGCCACTGCTGAGTTTTCCAAATTTGCTGGTATATTGAGTGCAGCACTTTCACAGCATCATCTTTCAGGATTTGAACTAGCTCAACTGGAATTCCATCACCTCCACTAGCTTTGTTTGTAGTGATGTTTCCTAAGGCCCACTTGACTTCACATTCCAGGCTGTCTGGCTCTAGGTGAGTGATCATACCATCGTGATTATCTAGGTCATGAAGATCTTTTTTGGATAATTCTTCTGTGTATTCTTGCCACCTCTTCTTAATATCTTCTGTTTCTGTTAGGTCCATATCATTTCTGTCCTTTATCGAGCCCATCTTTGCATGAAATGTTTCCTTGGAATCTCTAATTTTCTGGAAGAGATCTCAAGTCTTTCCTATTCTATTGTTTTCCTCTATATCTTTGTACTGATTGCTGATGAAGGCTTTCTTATCTTCCCTTGCTATTTTTTGGAAATCTGCATTCAAATGGGTATATCTTTCCTTTTCTCCTTTGGTTTTTGCCTCTTTTCTTTTCATAAGCTATTTGTAAGGCCTCCTCAGACAGCCATTTTGCTTTTTTGCATTTCTTTTCTTGAGGATGGTCTTGATTCCTGTCTCCTGTCCAATGTCATGAACCTCCATCCATATTTCATCAGGCACTGTGTCTATCAGATCTAGTCCCTTAAAACTATTTCTCACTTCCACTGTATAATCATAAGGGATTTGATTTTAAGTCATACCTGAATGGTCTAGTGGTCTTCTTCACTTTCTTCAATTTAAGTCTGAATTTGGCAATAAGGAGTTCATGATTGAGCCACCGTCAACTCCCAGTCTCCATCTTTGGCTGCAAAGAATATAATCAATCTGATTTCTGTTGACCATGTGGTGATGTCCACATGTAGAGTCTTCTCTTGTGTTGTTGGAAGAGGGTGTTTGCCATGACCAGTGCATTCTCTTGGCAAAACTATTAGCCTTTGCCCTGCTTCATTCTGTATTCCAAGGCCAAATTTGCCTGTTACGCCACATATTTATTTATTTCCTACTTTTGCATTCTAGTCCCTATAATGAAAGGGACATCTTTTTTGGGTGTTAGTTCTAAAAGGCCTTGTAGGTCTTCATAGAACCATTCAACTTAAGTTTCTTCAGTGTTACTGGTCGGGACAATGACATGGATTACCATGATATTGAATGGTTTGCCTTGGAAATGAACAGATCTTTCTGTAGGGGCGGTGGCTGAGAGGAGCTACACCATGGTCAAGGTAAGGAGCAGAGGCTGCGCTTTGCTGGAGCATGGTGAAAGAGGAGAGTGGAAAAACTGGCATAAAACTCAACATTCAAAAAACTAAGATAATGACATCCAGTCCCATCATTTCATGTCAAACAGATGAGGAAACAATGGAAACAGTGAAAAATTTATTTTCTTGGGTTCCAAAGTCACTGCATTGGTGACTGCAGCCATGAAATTAAAAGACTCTTGCCCCGTGGAAGAAAAGCTATGACAAACCTAGATAGTGTATTAAAAAGCACAGACTACACAGGTCATTACTGTGCCTACAAAGGTCTATAAAGTCAAAGCTATGTCTTTTCCAGTAGTCATGTATGTTTCAGAGCTGGATAGTAAAAAGGCTGAGTCCCAAAGAATTAATGCCTTCAAACTGTGGTACTGGAGAAGACTCTTGAGTAACCATTGACAGCAAGATAAAACCAGTCAATCCTAAAGGAAATCAGTCCTGAATATTCATTTGAATGATTGATGCTGAAGCTGAAGCTCCAGTACTTTGGCCACTTGATGGGAAGAGCCAACTCACTGGAAAAGACCCTAATGCTGACATAGACTGAAGGAAGGAGAAGGGGACGGCAGAGGATGAGATGATTGGATGGCATCATCTACTCAATGCACAGGAGTTTGGCAGGAGTTTGAGCAAATTCTGTGAAATGATGAAGGATAGGGCAACCTGGCTTGCTGCAGTCTATGGGGTTGCGAATAGTGGAATACAACCAAGTGACTGAACAACAACAAGGTAAACCAGATATCAAGTTAAGGAATTCTGTTTTGGGAAAATATAAGAATCTGGGATTACCAAAGTCATTCCATTCAAAGGCATCTCAGCTATGTAGAGCCAGCTCCTGTTGTATTTTTTTCATCACTCACATTCTGCCACCTGTCTCTCCCAGCTCCTTACCAATCACTATGGGGTGGTAAGGCATCTGCTGGATCATAAGCTGTGTTTTCCATTTTGGGAGTCCTCATTCACATTTAGAGTCTGATGACTACTACATCCTTGTTTATTGATATGGCAGAAGATATTCCATTTCACACTGCATACCTACCTATGCATCTATGTTGATTGACCCTGCTTCAGTTACATCCCTACACTGTCCTAATCTTTTGGCTGGGATTATTCTTTCATTTGGGTTAGCATGCTTAAACCTGTGTGACAGCTTCACTCTAACACTAATATTCATCAGATATACCCAGTAAGTGTGAAGGAGTTAAAAATTGCTATTACTAGAAAACAAGTGGAAGGGAGGTTGTAAACCTGATGAACAGTCAAAAACAGCAGCTATCAATAGAGAAAAGAAGCCAAAACAAAGACAGGACATAGGTCAGAGTATTAAAGGTAGGTCCCCTTGAGCCTGCAGTCTTTAGCATAAACTTCTGACCAGCAGCACTGGCATTGCCTGGGAATTCAATACTGTTGTGGTTCAGTTGCTCAGTGGTATCCAGGTTTTTGTGACTCCATGGACTGCAGAACACCAAGCTTCCTTGTCCATCACCAACTCCCAGAGCTTGCTTAAACTCAAGTCCATCGAATTGGTGGTGCCATCCAACAATCTCATCCTCTATCATCCCCTTCTCCTGCCTTCAATCTTTCCCAGCATCAGGGTCTTTTCCAATGAGTCAGTTCTTCACATCACGTGGCCAAAGTATTGGAGCTTCAGCATCAGTCCTTTCCAATGAATATTCAGGATCAAATTCCCTTAGGATTTACTGGTTTGATCCCCTTGCAGTCCAAGGGACTCTCAAGCGTCTTCTCCAGCACAATTCTAAGGCATCAGTTCTTTGGCACTCAGCCTTTTTTTATCATCCAGCTCTCACATTTGTATGTGACTGCTGGATAAACCTTAGCTTTGACTAGACAGACCTTTGTCAGCAAAGAAATGTCTCTGCTTTTTAACACATGTCAGTTTTTGTCATTGCTTTTCTTCCAAGGAGCAAGCATCTTTGAATTACATGACTGCAGTCACGGTCCAAAATGATTTTGGAGCCCAAGAAAATAAAGTTTGTCACTGTTTCCATGTTTCCCCATCTATTTGCCATGAAGTGATGGGACTGGATGCCATGATCTTAGATTTTGAATGCTGAGTTTTAAGTCAGTTTTTCCATTCTCCTCTTTCACCTTCACCAAGAGGTTCTTTAATTCCTCCTTTCTTTCTGGCATAAGGGTGATATCATCTCTATATCTGAGGTTATTGGTAGTTCTCCAAACACTAGTTATTGGTATTTCAGAATCTGGATTCTGGCTTGTGCTTCATCCAATCCAGCATTTCACATGATGTATTCTGCATAAAAGTTGAATAAGCAGGTGACAATATACAGCCTTGTTGTACTCCTTCCCCAATGTGGAACCAGTCTGTTGTTCCATGCCTGCTTAAACTTTTGTTTCTTGACCTGCATACAGATTTCTCAGGAGGCAGGTTAGGTGCTCTGGTATTCCCATTTCTTTAAGAATTTTCCCTAGTTTGTTGTGATCCACACAGCCTAAGGCTTTAGCACAGTCATTGAAATTGGTTAGCAACATAAATTCTCAAGCTTCATCAGACCTATGAAATCAGTAACTTTGAATGTGGGGCCTAGTAATTTGTGTTTTACCAAACCTTCCAGATAATTCTGACACACATTAGGGTTTAAGAAGTAGTGACTTGAGTTCCTGATACCCACATGTGATCTCAGTTTACCAAGACTGATGCTTTGTATCTGTGATTAAAGTTCCAGTTATTGATGAAGTATGATTTCAATGGTGTATAGTCAGTGTTTCTATACTCAGACAGTAGAGAAAATGGTTATGGAGAAAAGAGGTACCTTGCTAAGGATTTTCAATCCATATTTCTGACCTTGTCTTCAAGGTTCTTCTCCTTAAGAACAAAAGCCAAACTACACACACACCAGGTAGGACTAGTGGTAAAGAACGGGCCGTCCAATGCAGGAGACATAAGACATTCAAGACGCAGGTTCGATCCTTGGGTCAGGAAGACACCCTGGAGAAGGAAATGGCAACCCATTCTAGTATCCTTGCCTGGAGAATCCACATGGACAGAAGAGCTTGAAGGGCTACAGTCCAGAAGATCACAGAGTCAGACACAACGGAAGCAACTTAACACACACAAACATACACATATACACTGGAACATTATTCTGTGTGCTGGAATATTTAGGATGAATGTAGTTTTTACATATTAACTGGATAAGAATAATAAAGTAGGCCACAGCCCAAATTATAGCTAAAACACAAATAATGATTGTATAAAAATATTCAAAATTAGGAAATATTAAGGTATAGTACAGAAAAATTGCCCTATGATCAGGCAGAGTTAAAAGTTAAATCAGTAACTGGTTATAACTATTTCTGACACCTTAATGGAGGAAACAAGATCCCAGCTGAGCCATTTTAACTTCACAGGCTGTCTCCATGGACACTGCTGGGAGTCTGTCTCCTTGACATGGAAACATGCCAGGGTTGGCAGTCACTTTGCCTAATTATGGATCTCCACTGAGTGGGAAAAGAAAACAGCTAGTCATACAGAGGCTAATGAGTATCCTAATAAGGGCTGCCTGTATATGCTTAGGTGAAATATCAGAAGGAAATAAATGTTATTTAAATAGTTAAATATTTATCTTATTTTCATATTCTCTGTATATTCTTAATTTTCCACAGTATGAAAAAAAATTCTAATTTTAAGGAATAAATTTTACTAAAGTAAAACATGCATTGTGAGAAGTGTACAGATACACACAGAGCTCAGTATATTCTCACAACGTGAACATTCTTGTGTTACCACAATATAGAATGAGATGGAAAATATTACCCTACTACTAATCTTGAAAAAATAAATATGTTGACTTCTATCACTGAATATTTGTTTTACCTATTTTAACTTTATTCATTAGATTCATGTGATATATGCTCTCTTTTTCAGGTTTGTTTTGCTCATTATATTGCTAATACTTATATTTTGCTCTTTTCTTAAAGTCAAGGTTTTTTGTTTTTTTGTTTTTTTTTTTTGTAGTTTGTTCTTATTCATCAGTCTATGAGTAAGCTGTAATTACTTGTGCATTCTAATATTGATGTACCTTTTTACATTTGGGAAATAGATGGGGAAACAGTAGAAACAGTGTCAGACTTTATTTTTTGGGGCTCCAAAACCACTGCAGATGGTGACTGCAGTCATGAAATTAAAAGACACTTACTCTTTTGGAAGGAAAGTTGACCAACCTAGAGCAACCAAAAGAGAGACATTACTTTGCCAACAAAGGTCCATCTAGTCAAGGTTATGGTTTTTCCTGTGGTCACCTATGGATGTGAGAGTTGGACTGTGAAGAAGGCTGAGCGCCGAAGAATTGATGCTTTTGAACTGTGGTGTTGGAGAAGACTCTTGAGAGTCCCTTGACTGCAAGGAGATCCAACCAGTCCATTCTAAAGGAGATCAGCCCTGGGATTTCTTTGGAGGGAATGATGCTGAAGCTGAAACTCCAGTACTTTGGCCACCTCATGTGAAGAGTTGACTCATTGGAAAAGACTCTGATGCTGGGAGGGATTGGGGCAGGAGGAGAAGGGGATGACAGAGGATGAGATGGCTGGATGGCATCACTGACTCGATGGACGTGAGTCTGGGTGAACTCCGGGAGTTGGTGATGGACAGGGAGGCCTGGCGTGCTGCGATTCATGGGGTCACAAAGAGTCAGACACGACTGAGCGACTGAACTGAACTGAACTGATTCTCTATTACTAATGGATGCCATTGTGATACATGTATGCATATATTTAGTCACATATTTACTTGTATTCATGTTTACATACATACGTTAAGAGTGGACCTGCATTGCCATAGTCTATGCATAATTCAGCTTTAATAGACATAGATAAAGCATTTTGAAAAACAGCTGTGCCCATTTATAGTTAAACCAGAGAATTGAGAATTTCAGGGCTTCTGCATCTTTATAAAGATGTAATTTAAGCTTTCCTAACTAAAAAGACGTAGAAAGTGTTAGTCATTCAGTCATGCCAGACTCTTTACAACCCCATGGACTGTAGCCCAACAGGCTCCTCTGTCCATGGGGATTTTCCAGGCAAAAATACTGGAGTGGGTTGCCATTTTCTTCTCCAGGGGATCTTCCCAACCCAGGAATTGAACCTGCATCTCCTGCATTGCAGGCAGGTTCTTTACTGTCTGAGCCACCAGGAATCTCAAAAAAGACTTCTATAATTCCCTTACCTGTTGGACCCTTTTTGTCCCACCTCATAAACTGACCTCGTCTTTTTATCTCAATCATTGTCATGGAAAATAGACATTTTCTGGACTAATCTGGCAGCACATTGCTTTAACTGCATCCTATATTTTTGTTTCCAATCATAGACCTGGTTTACTAGAGAGATGTCTGCCAGAACCTTATCAGCCATTTTGAAATATGTGAAAGGAAGTTAATACCACATGGGCAAGGCATTGACCATATTGGGGCATGAATTGGTGGAAAAATATTTCTTTCCTCTTACTTGGTCAAACAATGCCCAGGTACATACTATCTACCTGGCTTTTTATAATGTCTCCTAAGAACTGTGCCCAAATTGGCCATACCAATAACAGACTCAATAACGTCCTCCTTTCTCTTTGTTGTTTCACACTTTCCAGGATCCTAATCATATTCTCTTGAATTCTTTCATAAAATAAACTACCTACACAGCCATTGTTATTTTATGGATGAACACAAGAAAACTGGTTATTTGAAGATATGTGTTCAAGATTTCTTAAGTTTTTACTGTTTCTTTTTTCTTGTTAACTTGTAAATGTTTGTAGTATGACCCACAGCCAGATAAAAGATATCTACCTCAAATCTGTGAAATGTGTTAATTTATCCTGTTTAGAAAAAAAAAAAAAAAGGTCTGTGCAGATGTGACTAAGTGAAAACCTTTGAGATAAGGAGATAATTCTGGATTGCCTAGGTAGGTGCTCAATCCAGTGAAAAGTGTCTTCGTAAAAGGATGGTAGAGAGAGATTTGAAACAGAAGAGAAGACAGAGAGAGGACAGTGTGAAGACAGAGGCAGCAATCTGAGTAATAAAGCCACAAGCCAAGATATTCAAGAGCCACTAGATGCTGGTAGGGGCAAGGGATGATACTCTCCTAGGGCCCTGAAGTGGAATGAGGCTCTGAAGAGATCTTGATTTTGGAGTTTTGCCCACAAGTCAATGCAATTTTGTTCTTTTAAGGCAGTCAGTTTATGGTAATTTGTTATAGTAGTCCTAAGAAAAAAATATAATGCATTTTACATATTGTGGATATGAATTCTTTATTGTATATATGTTTGCTAATATCTTCTAAATGATATCTTTTAATGAATAGTTGTTCATCATTTTAACTGGTTCAATCACGGATCTTTCCTTTATGGTTTTGTATTGTGTCCTAATCAAGAATTATTTGTCTATTTGTTTGCATAAATGTTTGTGTGTTTTGTTTGGTTCTATTTTACCCTGCCTGGTATTCATATACTTTCTTAAGCCAGAAAGAAAAACACCAATACAGTATACTAATGCATATATATGGAATTTAGAAAGATGGTAACAATAACCCTGTGTACGAGACAGCAAAAGAGACACTGATGTATAGATCAGTCTTATGGACTCTGTGGGAGAGGGAGAGGGTGGGGAGATTTGGGAGAATGGCATTGAAACATGTAGAATATCATGTATGAAACGAGTCGCCAGTCCAGGTTCAATGCACGATACTGGATGCTTGGGGCTGGTGCACTGGGACGACCCAGAGGGATGGTATGGGAAGGGAGGAGGGAGGAGGGTTCAGGATGGGGAACACATGTATACCTGTGGCGGATTCATTTTGATATTTGGCAAAACTAATACAATATTGTAAAGTTTAAAAATAAAATAAAATTTAAAAAATGCCGATAAAAAAAATCTGTGACATTTTATTAAAGTCAGTTTTGGAAAGCTTGTGCCAAATATCTCCTTCAGAATTACTTTTTCCTTCTCTCTTTCAAGAATTTAGCAATGTTAGATTTTTTTAAAAAACTGCTTCTCATATTCCCTTAGGCTGTTTTCTGTACTTCCCATTTGGACTATTTACATCTTAGTCCTGTGAAGGTTGAAAATTGGCAAATCCCTTGAAGGGTAAATGAGCGTAGAGGTCAAACTCTCTCCTCCGAGCATTCTTATTGGAGATGGTGACATTTAAATTTCTGCCTGACATGCATGGTTCCTTTCAAATAATTTCATCCTGTTCTTATAGATATACTTGGTGGGAGGATTACTTTGATCCATCATAATCTAAAGCAAACTTACTAATTTTTAAACGTGTATTTGCATTGAAGTATATAGCACTGAATCTGCACTGAAGTATATAAAATGTGAGTACAAAGTATATAGAAAGTGTACAAAGTGTATAACTGTACATAGTCTGTCCACAAAACATAACTAGCTCATAGATAAAGAAACACAGCATTTCCAGCAATTCAAAATGCCTTCTTAGGCCCACTCCCTCTTACCAGTCACCCAAGAGACATAAATGTTATTCTAGCCTCATGTATTTCTTCTGTTTGCTTTTGAATTGTGGAAAAATATAATCATATATTTCAATGGATTTGTGAATTCAATATTATACTTGTATAATTGAAAGTCCCTTTCACTGCAAGGAGATCCAACCAGTCCATTCTAAAGAAGATCAGCCCTGGGTGTTCTTTGGAAGGAATGATGCTAAAGCTGAAACTCCAGTACTTTGGCCACCTGATGCGAAGAATTGACTCATTGGGAAAACTCTGATGCTGGGAGGGGTTGGGAGCAGGAGGAAAAGGGGGCAACAGAGAATGAGATGGCTGGAATGTATCACCAACTCGATGGACGTTGAGTTTTAGTGAACTCTGGGAGATGGTGATGGACAGGGAGGCCTGGCATGCTGCGATTCACGGGGTCGCAAAGAGTTGGACATGACTGAGCAACTGAACTGAACTGAATCTATCCATATTATCGTATGTAATTCCAAACACTATTTCTCAGTGCTATTGTATATTCCATTATTTAAATACATCACGATTTATTATTGATCCCTCTGTTCATGGACAGTTGGGTTGTTGCTAGTTTTGGGCTATTTTGTATAATGTCTCTATGAAAATCCTTGTATTCTCTTTGATGAATAGTATGTATTTCTTTTGATTATATTTGATTATAATTCACTTAGGGATGGGTCATAGAATATATCAATATTTGGATTTATTAGTTATTAGATTTATTAGTTAATATTACCACCAGATAGGTTTCTAGTGGCTGTCTCAATGTATATTTCTTACCAGCCAAAAGTTAAAATTACAAAAATTTACAAGCATGCTTTGCCAAATTTTACTTTTCTTGATTAATGAAGGCAAATAAATATTCACATGTTGATTTACAATTCAGACTCATATTTTTAGATTGTCATTTAAGTGTTTTATTTATTTTTATATTAAATTGCTTGCCTTTTTCTTACTTCTTCAGGTTCTTTATATATTCTACTTTGAAGCATTCTTGTGAATAGATGTGTTACAAATATCTTTCCCCCATCTCTGAACTGGACTATTCTTACTTATTAGTGTCTTTAAATTAGGAAAAATTCTTACATTATTTCTTTACCTCCATTTATTCTCTTAGGTCCATTATCTCCAACAATTAATCCTAGAATTAATGTTTGTATATTTGTGATGGAATAAAAGGAGATTAACTTTTTTCCCATATTGATATACAGTGAACCCAGAAGCATTTATTGAATTTTTTTTAATTTCACTATATTAAAGGCTTTGTCATAAATTAGAAGGCCCTGTATACTGGTCATTCCAGTAATGTTTTGTTAGTGCATCACTTTGTTTTATTAATTGCTATAACTTGTTTTGGAATAAAGGTCTTACTTTCTGATGGAATGACTCATCTAAATTTGTTCTTGTTATAGACTTTCCCAAATATATTAACCTCTTGTTATTTTGGAAATAGTTTTGAAATCAACTGTTCAATTTAAACAAGAAAGTTTATCTGAGGTTTTGATTGATGTCTCATTGATTCTATGTGATTGATGTTTATAATATTGAGTCCTCTCATCTTTGAACATGGTATAATTTTAGCTACCCCAATTTATTTTTTCTCACAAATTTGTGAGTGGCTTTTAGTACAGAAAAATATCTTATATTTTGTTATATTCAGAGTTATTTTGTGTTTTCAATAATATTGTAGATGATACTATAGAGGATATAACTATTCCTTTTTAGCTTTGGGATGATTTATTGAAATGTAATCAATTTGGGGATACTGACCTTGTATCAAGAGAGAGTTCCAGAAAAATATCTATTTCTACTTTATTGACTATGCCAAAGCCTTTGACTGTGTGGATCTCAACAAACTGGAAAATTCTGAAAGAGATGGGAATACCAGAGCACTTGACTGTCTCTTGAGAAACCTGTATGCAGGTCAGGAAGCAACAGTTAGAACTGGACATGGAACAACAGACTGGTTCCAAATAGGAAAAGGAATACGTCAAGGCTGTATATTAGCCTGCTTATTCAACTTATATGCAGAATAAGTCATGAGAAATGCTGGACTGGATGAAGCACAAGCTGGAATCAAGACTGCCCGGAGGAATATCAATAACCTCAGATATGCAAATGACACTACCCTTATGGCAGAAAGTGAAGAGGAGCTAAGAGACTCTTGATGGAAGTGAAAAAGGAGAGTGAGAAAGCTGGCTTAAAACTCAACATTCAAAAAACAAAGATCATGGCATCCTGTCCCATTACTTCATGGCAAATAGATGTGGAAACAATGGAAACGGTGATAGCCTATTTTCTCGGGCTCCAAAATTACTGTAGATAGTGACTGCAAACATGAAATTAAAAGATGCTTGCTCCTTGGAATAAAAGTTATGACAAACCTAGACAGCATATTAAAAAACAGAGATATTACTTTGCCGACAAAGGTCTGTCTAGTCAAAGCTAAGGTTTTTCCAGTAGTCATGTATGGATGTGAGAGCTGGACCATAAAGGCTGAGTGTCGAAGAATTGATGCTTTTGAATTGTGGTGTTGGAGAAGACTCTCAAAAGACTCTTGGACTGTAAGGAAATCAAACCAGTCAACCCTAAAGGAAATCAATCCTGAATATTCATTGAAAGAACTGATGCTGAAGCTGAAGCTCCAATACTTAGGTCACCTGATGGGAAGAGCTAACTCATTAGAAAAGACCCTGATGCTCAGAATGATTAAAGGCAAGAGGAGAAGGGGACAGCAGAGGACGTGATATTTGGATGGCATCACCTACTTGATGGACATGAGTTTCAGCCCGCTCTGGGAGATGTTGAAGGACAGGGAAGCCTTGTGTGCTGCAGTCCACAGGGTTGCAAAGAGTCAGATATGACTGAATGACTGAGCAGCAATATTCATATTACTTTGTCTCTCAAAGCACAATTTTAACTCTATTCCCTGATGTTTTGACATTTAGGGTTTTCATTATTATTTGGTTAAAAATGTGTTCTAAATTAGATTGTTTTCATTTTTTAATTTCTAAAGCTAGCAATATTTCCAGTTATTTAAATTTTTATAAAATTTTAAGAGATTAAATTTTGGGCCACATTTCATCATTTTGGCTACAGGGAGTTGTATACATTATTCCAATTTTTTGAAATTTGTTCAGACAATTCAATTGGCAAAATATACAATGTGTAATTTATTTCAAAGAATGCATAGTCTGTGGCTTCTCTATATTATTCCAATTCTTGGAAATTTGCTGAGGCAATTAAATTTGAAAAATGTACCATGTGCAATTTATTCCACAGAATGCATGGTCTGTGGCTTCTGTATTCTATATATTAAAAGGGTCAAACTTGTTAACCATGTTTTTCAGAATGTCTATATCTTTAATTCTTTTTTTGCTTCTTTTTTCAGTTACTGAAAGAAGTATGTTTAAGTTTCCACTAGAGTTGCTAATTTGACTATTTCATTGTTTTTAGTCGCTCAGTCATGTCTGTTCTTTTGTGAACCCATGAACTGTAACCCACCAGGCTCCTCTTCCATGGTATTTTCAGGGCAAGAATACTGGAGTGGGTTGCCATTTCCTCCTCCAGGGGATCTTCCCCACCCAAGGATCAAACTCATGTCTCTGTGTCTTCTGCCTTGCTGGCAGATTACTTACCTGGTGGCTCAGATGGTAAACAATCTGTATGGAATGCAGGAGACCTGGGTCCCATCCCTGGATATAGAAGACCCTTTGGAGAAGGGAATGGCTACCCACTCCAGTATTCTTGCCTGGAGAAGTCCATGGACAGAGGAGTCTGCCAGGCTACATTCCATGGGGTCACAAAAAGCTGGACACAACAGAAGACTAACACTTTCACTTCACTTCACTTTCTTTACCGATCAGCCATTGGCATTAGCTGGGTCTAATTTTGCTTTGGGTATTTTGAGGCAATGCTAACATTTCTATGTCCATTTGGGATGTTATTTTTCTTCCTGTTGGTTTTATTATTTTATAAATTTGCTAAGCTCTTCACTGTCTCTAATATTATTTCATAAAATGTACTTTGGTGATGAATCTCTTTAAATTTATTTTTTTTCCTCCAATTTTTCTCTATTTTCTTGAGCAAATCAATTAGCTTTTTAAGGTCTTTGACTACTGAATCTAACATCTGGATAACCCATGTGTGTATTACTATCTTTTAATTTTTAAACGTAATCTTGAATGATTTTTTTTTTTCTTGACATACTTATTAGTAACTTTTGTTTGAAATCTGGGTATCTAGCAAATTGCAGAGGCTGGTCTTGGTATCTTTCTCTAGAGAGGTTCATCATTTCCTCTGCTAGACAGCTAAAATAGGGGATAATAATTGTAATTCAGTTAGAGACTGAGCTGAATGGATGGAGAGGGCTTTGCGGTTTTACCAAATCTCTATTCATCTAAATTGTAGCACTCCAGGGATTTAAAGCAGAGATCCTGGTTTTTGACATTACCATCCTCTTGGCAAGTATAGATCTCCTAATCTTTGTCTCTGTGGCCTACTGAGACTGCCAACAACAAAGTTCCACTTTTCAGGAATCTGCTGGTTTTTCTGTCTCCTATAAGTAGCCTCTTGCTGGCCACATTAAAGCCCAGATACTTGCCCTCTTGCTGTGTGCTCATAGCTGTCAAAGGTACTCAGGGGTACTGTAGTACAAAGGTACTACAGTCCCCTCACAAGGATACAGTTCTTCACTCTCCAAAATCTTAGATTCTAATATCTGATGCTTCAACATTCACAGTTTGACTTTTCTTAAATTGTATGGCTTTTAAGATTGTTCTTAAGATGGTCACTACTTCATAACTGTAAGTGAAAATCCTTTCTGGTATTTCTTATCATAATACTAAAATTTAATTTTTTTAATTGTTTTTATTCCAAATCTGAGCACACATGCACGGTCTACATGGAACCATGATCTATAACTATTTAATGTATCCTTAATGTATCCTAGTCCCTGATGCATGCTCAGTTGCATCTGACTCTTTGTGCTTCCATGGACTGTAGCCTGCCAGGTTCCTCTGTCCATGGAATTTTCCAGGCAAGAATACTAGAGTGGGTTGCCATTTCCTCCTACAAGGGATCTTCCTGATCCAGGGATGGAACTCATGTCTTTTGCATCTCCTGCACTGGCAGGCCGATTCTTTACCACTGTGCCCCCTGGGAAGCCCGTACCCTGATAATTATGCTCAAATTACTCTGTATAATATACAAAACTCTTTTTTTTTTCTTCTATTTAGCTTTAAAACTCATTTTCTATGTTTCTTCCTGTTGGAGAAGGTCATCCAAAGGATGTAACCTGCTGGTTGACTCTTAAGCTGGGCCTAGTCAATCAGAGGCTCCTCATCCCCTTTTACTACCCTGGGAATTTATGGTCAGTTATAAATGACACAGCATTGAAAGATCAATGTGTTGTTGAGATCATCTGGACATTACATATGACTGAACCCAGGTAAGTCATCTATATAAACTTTTAAGATCTGGCAGGGCAGGTGGAGCATCCGCTAGTCTTACAGCAGCATGAGACATACCTCATGTGAATTCTTTTGCTTAATAAACCTGCCACCTACCTGTCTGGAATGTCATGCATTTTCTTGGCGTCTCTCCTTGCCCTCTGCCTAGAGAGACCAGTTTTAGATTTCATATGGGAACCAACATTTCAAATATATTTTTTTCAAACACATAGTATTTGAGTACTCACAATCATCCCACTTGCATTATTCCAAAAGTATCATGCTATTCAATAAAACTGAGTCTGCACAAGTTCTAGAACTTAAAATAGTTCGGTTTATACAAAAATCTCAGATATCTACTCATCTATGAAGTCCTTCTTTAACTAGCTAAGGAAATTTTAAGTATTTTCATTTCCATCCCATTGTACCATATGCAATTGCTTGAGAATTTGCTTGTTTATGTGTGCTTATCATGAACTAATTTATTTTCTGCTACCTAGACAAGTTCTTTTTAACTTGGGTTATACTGGTAAGAAGCTGCTGCTAGTAATTCTAAATGTGTAGCTAAGGTAAACAGTTCCACTTTTGGTATGAAGGTTTTGTACATCCCTCTTGATAAAAATGAACTAGGATTACTCTAATTTCTTAAGAATGGCTTTAATTTGTTAAAGGTATTTCCTTGGACTTTGATAATCCTGCAAATGACTCAAGTTTTCTGTCTCTTTAACCTTAACACACTGTTATATGACCCTGTCCTCTAGCAATCAGTGTGCCTTTGCCGAATTATTCACATCTGTGGTCACAGGAAGGATATTTAAAATTGCCTTTAGGAAAAACACTATTCCTAGGTAGCTCAAATGCTAAAGAATTTCCCCACAATGCGGGAGACCAGATTCAATCCCTGCAAGATCCCCTGGAGAAGGGCAAGGCGACCCACTCTGGTATTCTTGCCTAGAGAATTTCATGGACAGAGGAGCCTGGTGGGCTACAGTCCATGGAGTCGACAAGACTGAGCAACTAATAGATTAGAGAAAAACATCACTTAGTACTTACTTTGAATATGAAAAGATCATATTTGTGCAGCATAATGCTATTTCTTGTATGTTAAAATTGCTTTCTTTGGTATGGAATGTTATTCTGACTTAATCACAAAGTATTTTTCATCTAGGCTTTTACACTGCACTCCAAGCTTTACAATATTAAAGTTACTCTCTTTTACGCCATGCTTCCTTTAGTAGTATATGAAGGCACCTAGTCATATTCTTTACTATTTTATCTTAAATTATTTTTTATCACACATAATATCTCTGCATTGTTGAAATATAGTTTTTCTGCTTGTGTTAAAAATTAGAGATGATCCCAAAAGTATACCACATGTATTAAACTATTATCTAAGGGTTAAATCCTTTTCTCGTTTTTGAGGAGTCTCATAAAATACCCAGATCTCACATGAACAGGTAAAGGAAAAAGATGCTGTGGAGGGGAATGTTTTGAATATGGCCAATGGTATAGTGGACGAATGACTTTTTCCTTAAAATATTTCTATGTATCATGGTGATTAAAGGAGACTAAGACTGTGAGGGCATACTAAAACTTCTAAAAATCATTTTGGAGTTTAGTTGGAAAAATGCTATACCTAAATGCTGATAATGTGCATGTCATTAATAAAATCTCATCTAGAAGATGGGTTATATTATTTTCCTTTAGAGACCTAAAATGTCACAGATAGTGTTTCCCTCACATAGCTAAAAAAACAAAACAAAACAAAAAAACAGAAAAATGAATGAATACATGTCATTCATTTCAGATTTACAAAGAAAAAATTTATGGATATATATTTATTTATAAACATTTTAAATAGAAGTACGTGAGAATAGGATAGGAGAAAAAAAGATACATTTTCAATTTCACATATTTGAAGACGTACTTAGAGACTAAAAACAGTAAAGAAAGATGAATGATAATGATAATGAGACAAATGATACAGTGAAGAAATACCCTGATACATAACAATTAACTCATAAACAAATATAATAAGAATCATAGTTAATTCTACTTAGACCTACTTTGAATAAAGAGTAACTATTCTTTTCCTTAGAGTTGCTTCTCAGAACCACATACTAAAAAACTTTGTAAAATAAGGGAATTTATTTCAATGAAAGGTATTTAAGGAATAATAGGTTAAAGGCAATGGCACCCCAATCCAGTACTCTTGCCTGGAAAATCCCATAGATGGAGGAGCCTGGTGGGCTGCAGTCCATGGGGTCGCTAAGAGTCAGACACAACTGAGCGACTTCACTTTGACTTTTCACTTTCATGCATTGGAGAAGGAAATGGCAACCCACTCCAGTGTTCTTGCCTGGACAATCCCAGGGACGGGGGAGCCTGGTGGGCTGCCGTCTATGGGGTCGCACAGAGTCAGACACGACTGAAGTGACTCAGCAGCAGCAGCAGCAGGCTTGGTTTTCCTAGAGATGTGTGTGGTGGTTTGCTCGAACTGCATTGAAAATGAGAAGCAAAATAATCCAAGTTAAGAGGACTGGGTATCCCTGAAACCCAGAGAAGAGTGTCTTTTTCTTAACATATCTGAGGCATATACCCCACTTAAATACATGGCTTCAAATACAGGGAGGACGTGGAATAACTTACAGAAATTTTATGCTATGTGTCACAGCACTGAGGAGTGCAGCAAGGAATTCTGGGAATGAGTTTACAGTGTTTACAGAGCATGTGTCTCTTCCATGAAAAGCATTACTGAGTCTGCCTAGGACAGACTGTCTAACCAATGAGAACTAGACATCAACAACAGCATTAAAGCAGCTGATGGAGAAACAGTGGTTTAGTCACTAAGTCATGTCCAACTCTTGTGACCCCATGGATTGTAGCCTGCCAGACTCCTCTGTCCATGGGATTCTCAAGGCAAGAATACTGCAGTGGGTTGCCTTTTCTTTCTCCAGGACAAACAGTGGTGACAATCAAGATCCCATTCTTCACAGTTTTTCCCAGGTCATGCATCACTTAAATTGGGTTGTGATTTTTTTACATTATCTCATGTAATATAAAAGAATAGCTCTAAATATCACAAAAATGAAACAGACCACTAGCAAGATGAGTATATGCTGTATATTTAGTTACATTTAGATTGATATGGAGCTTCCCAAGTAGCACTGGTGATAAAGAACCTGCATGCCAATGCAGGAGACATAGGAGAAACGGGTTCAGTCTCAGGGTCAGGAAGGTCCCCTGGAGAAGGAAATGACAACCCACTCTAGTATTCTTGGCTGGGAAAACCTATGGATAGAGGAGTCTGGTGGGCTTAGCCCATTACGTTGCAAAGAGTTGAACACAACTTAAGTGATTTAACATGCACACAGATTAATATGGGATTGCTAACTTTCATTCTCTTTTGTCCTGGAGGTTAAAACCTATGCATACCCAAGCAAATGTTAACTGAGCTGAAATTTGGATGAATCTCTTCCTTCTTGACTTAGTACTCAGAGATCAGTTCTTGACTAGCTCTTTCTACAGTGCCTTATAACAGAAATATCACCATCAGTGTGTAGCAAAATATTATTTTCCAAGTCTGAACAATTTATTTGCGATAGCTATTACTACCCGCCCAGTCCCTTGTACAGCAAAGAAATCAAACCAGTCAACCCTAAAGAAAAGCAACACTGAATATTCTTTGGAAGGACAAATGCTGAAGCTGAAGCTTCAATATTTTGACCACCTGATGAAAAGAGCTGACTCACTGGAAAAGATGCTGATGCTGGGAAAGACTGAGGGCAGGAGGAGAAGAAGGTGTCACAGGATGAGATGGTTGGGTGACATCACTGACTCAGTGGACATGTGTTTGAACAAGCTCGGGGAGAGAGTGAAAGACAGGGAATCCTGGTGTGCTACAGTCCATGGGTTCACAAAGACTCAGATACAACTTAGCAACTGAACAACAACAACACTACAAACACTTCAATTTCTATACAATATTTCAGTATTCACAAAGTCCAATCAAAATCAAATGCCGTATATATTTTTGTTTCACAAACTAGGGGTTAAATAAACATTTGTTGACAAATTATACAAACATTTTAATGTATAAATTTACAATTTAATTAATTAATTAAGCACAGTCCAATGCTGTAAAAGCAATATTGAATAGGAACCTGGAATGCTAGGTCCATGAACCAAGGCAAATTGGAAGTAGTTAAACAGGAGATGGCAAGAATGAACACCAACATTCTAGGAAACAGTGAACTAAGATGGACTGAAATGGGTGAATTTAACTCAGATGACCATTATATCGACTACTGTAAGCAGGAATCTCTTAGAAAAAAATGGAGTAGCCATCATAGTCAACAAAGGGGTCCAAAATGCAATACTTGCATGCAATCTCAAAAACAACAGAATGATCTCTGTTTGTTTCCAAGGCAAACCATTCAATATCAGGGTAATTCAAGTCTATGCCCTGTCCAGTAATGCTGCAGAAGCTGAACGGTTCTATGAAGATCTACAAGGCCTTTTAGAACTAACACGCAAAAAAGATATCCTGTTCATTATAGGGGACTGGAATGCAAAAGTAGGAAGGTGAGAAACACCTGGAGTAACAGGCAAATTTAGCCTTGGAGTACAGAATGAAGCAGGGCAAAGGATCAGAGAGTTCTGTCAAGAGAACACACTGGTCATAGCAAACACTCTCTTCCAACAACACATGAGAAGACTCTATACATGGACATCACCAGATGGTCAACACCAAAATGAGATTGATTATATTCTTTGCAACCAAAGATGGAGAAGCTCTATACAGTCAGCAAAAACAAGACCAGGAGCTGACTGGATCAGATCATGAACTCCTTATTGCCAAATTCAGACTTAAATTGAAGAAAGTAGGGAAAACCACTAGACCATTCAGGTATGACCTAAATCAAATCCCTTATGACTATACAGTGGAAGTGAGAAATAGATTTAAGGTACTAGATATAATAGAGCGTCTGATGAACTATGGACGGAGGTTCGTGACATTGTACAGGAGACAGGGATCAAGGCTATCCCTGTGGAAAAGAAATGCAATAAAGCAAACTCGCTGTCTGAGGACGCCTTACAAATAGCTGTGAAAAGAAGAGAAGCAAAAAGTAAAGGAAAAAAGGAAAGGTATACCCATTTCAATGCAGAGTTCCAAAGAATAGCAAGGAAAGATAAGAAAGCCTTCCTTAGGGATCAATGCAAAGAAATAGAGGGAAACAACAGAATGGGAAAGACTATAGATCTCTTCAAGAAAAACAGAGATACCAAGGAACATTTCATGCAAAGATGGGCTCAATAAAGGACAGAAATGGTACAGACCTAACAGAAGCAAAAAATATTAAGAAAAGGTGGTAAGAATACACAGAAGAACTGTACAAAAAGATCTTTATGACCCAGATATCACAATGGTGTGATCACTCACACTCACTTAGAGCCAGACATCCTGGAATGTGAAGTCAAGTGGGCCTTAGGAAGCATCACTATGTACACAGCCATTGGAGGTGATGGAATTCCAGTTGAGCTAGTTCAAATCCTGAAAGATGATGCTGTGAAAGTGCTGCACTCAATATATTGATAGCAAATTTGGAATACTCAGCAGTGGCCACAAGACTGGAAAAGGTCAGATTTCATTCTAATCCCAAAGAAAGGCAATGTCAAAGAATGCTCAAACTATTGCACAATTGCACTCATCTCACACGCTAGTAAAGTAATGCTCAAAATTCTTCAAGTCAGGCTTCAGCAATATGTGAACCGTAAACTTCCAGATGTTCAAGCTGATTTTAGACAAGGCAGAGGAACCAGAGATAAAATTGCCAACATCTGCTGGATCATTTAAAAAACAAGAGAGTTTCAGAAAAACACCTACTTCTGCTTTATTGACTATGCCAAAACCTTTGACTGTGTGGATCACAATAAACTGTGGAAAAGTCTGAAGGAGATGGGAATACCAGACCACCTGACCTGCCTCTTGAGAAATATTTATGCAGGTCAGGAAGCAACAGTTAGAACTGGACATGGAACAACAGACCGTTTGCAAATAGGAAACAGAGTACGTCAAGGCTGTATATTATCTTCCTGCTTATTTAACTTACATGCAGAGTACATCATGAGAAATGCTGGGCTGGAGAAAGCACAAACTGGAATGAAGATTGCCAGGAGAAATACCAATAACCTCAGATATGCAGATGACACCAGCCTTATGGCAGAAAGTGAAGAAGAACTAAAGAGCCTCTTGATGAAAGTGAAAGACTAGAGTGAAAAAGTTGGCTTAAAGCTCAACATTCAGAAAACTAAGATCACGGAATCTGGTCCCATCACTTCATGGCAAACAGATGGGAAAACAATGGATACAGTAGCTGACTTTACTTTGGGGGGGCTCTAAAATCACTGCAGATGGTGACTGCCACCGTGAAATTAAAAGATGCTTACTCCTTGGAAGGAAAGTTATGACCAACCTAGATAGCATATTAAAAAGCAGAGACATTACTTTGTCAACAAAGTTCCGTCTAGTCAAGGCTATGGTTTTTCCAGTAGTTAAGTATGGATGTGAGAGTTGGACTTGAAAGAAAGCTGAGCACCAAAGAATTGATGCTTTAGAATTGTGGTGTTGGAAAAGACTCTTGAGAGTCCCTTGGACGGCAAGGAGTTCCAATCAGTCCATCCTAAAGGAAATCAGTCCTGGGTGTTTACTGGAAGTTGAAACTGAAACTCCAATATTTTGGCCACCTGATGGGAAGAGCTGACTCATTTCAAAAGACCCTGATTTTGGGAAAGATTGAAGGCAGGAGAAGAAGAGGACAGAGGATGAAATCATTGGATGGCATCACTGACTCAATGGACACAGGTTTGGGTAGACTCCGGCAGCTGGTTATAGACAGGGAGGCCTGGCATGCTGCATTTCATGGGGTCGCAAAGAGTCCGGACACGAATGAGCGACTGAACTGAACTGAACTTACAATTAACTGACTAACATTTTGCTAATAATTGCTCTACTGCTTTGTTTGTAATTATCAATGTTTTTATAAAGAGGAACCATTAACTTAATTATGCCATTAGATTTAATACTGTAAGAGAGAGAATTATTCATTTTATTACAGATTGCTCCTCTGTTTTCACAACTTAAAATGTTAAAGTTTAGATAATTTTCAAACAAACAGGCTATTAATTCATTTGGCAAAATGTAGCATGATATAATATAAAAAATGTAGTATAAAACATACCTAGAGTGCTGAAAATTTCCCCTAATATTCCAAACTAATTTCACTGAAATGACATGAATGTCTGGATAATACGGGTGGACTTTGTTTGTGTTGCATGCTTCCAGAAGCCTTTCATACTTTCTCATTTCAGTAGTAGAATTGTCCTTCTCCTAGTTATCTGAATGTGTGCTGGCAGATGCTTTTATGATGCTGCTAATAGGTTAGCAAAATGTTCTTTTCTCAAAACAGCCACTTATGACTTCTGTGAATGTCACAGATACCATTAAAATTTTGTTACACTGAAACCCTTATGTGCTGTTTGTTTTCTCAATCCCTACCTGCTCTGGAATATATAAAATTGAAAACAAATGTTAGCCCTGCTTTTTAATTCCTTTCCATGGTAATTATTCATTATATTTTTAAATGAATAAACAACACTATCTGTTCATTTCAAAATTTGAGACTCAACTTGTTGATTTTAGTAGAAACACGGAGCTCCATTTCCTGCAGCTAATGGTTTGAGAGTACTCTTTTCTCTTTAAAATGAGAACCTGTAGTATAGATCAAAGAACCCTACTCCATGCTCTATGGTGACCTAAATGGGAAGCAATTTTGAAACAGGGGATACATGTATGCATATAGCTCATTCACTTTGCTCTACAGTAAAACCTAACAGAACATTGTAAAACAACTATAAATAACAGTAAATAAATTTTTAAAAAGACTTTTCAGACATTCATGGTATTTCTATAGTATCTATCCAGTATGGATTATCAATGGTAAGTGAGGTTTTATCACACTTATGACATTTGTATGTAAAATCCAATAAAAATTAATTTCAAATAAAATTTATTTAACACTTTTCATTTAAAAATGATACAAATAGAACTGACAAGTTGAATTTTTATCTGGATTCTAAAATAAATAAGTCAATGAAGAAAGTTTCCTCCATCCCCAGAAACCTACCTTTTTATTTGTTTAATATGTTTGTTTAAACTTCAAGCCTTTGCACATTTACATTCAATACTTGTTTGACTGTATTCTATACAGTAGGCATTGCTTTTTAGATTATGGTGGTGATTAAACAAGTACAAATTTCTCAATTTAAGATAACTATATCAGTCAGAAGAGACTGATATTTAAAAAATAATTACAAATTAATGTGAAAACATAGTAACAAATATGAACAATAAGCTATGTGAGAACCAAGAAAAGACATCTAGCTTTATTTTATTCATTACTGTTAGGAGGAAATGTGGTAAAGATTAGTTTTAGGGGATGTTTAGGAGATTAACAACAAAAAATAGTAGCTTATTATGCATTTTTTTGCAGATTCAAAGGAAAAATTAATACATAGTTACTAAACATCTTCAAAGACCTTGAATTTTATGTTTCAGGCAAGGAACAATGTAAAATGGTATAGGCAGAAGCATATAAAGAGCTAGTGATGGTTTAGCTGGGTACAGAATTCCAGGAAGGAACCTATTTTCTCTCATTATTTCAGCAATACTGTTATTGTGCCTTATTTTTCGCTTTTATACACAGTGCTATTCTGATTCCTGATGTATGTGATCATACATTCTCCCCATTGAAACTTTTAGGATTGTCAATCATTTCCAAGTTTTCTGAAGTTGAAACTGAAACTCCAATATTTTGGCCACCTGATGGGAAGAGCTGACTCATTTCAAAAGACCCTGATTTTGGGAAAGATTGAAGGCAGGAGAAGAAGAGGACAGAGGATGAAATCATTGGATGGCATCACTGACTCAATGGACACAGGTTTGGGTAGACTCGCAGCTGGTTATAGACAGGAGGCCTGGCATGCTGCATTTCATGGGGTCATAAAGAGTCGGACACGAATGAGCGACTGAACTGAACTGAACTTACAATTAACTGACTAACATTTTGCTAATAATTGCTCTACTGCTTTGTTTGTAATTATCAATGTTTTTATAAAGAGGAACCATTAACTTAATTATGCCATTAGATTTAATACTGTAAGAGAGAGAATTATTCATTTTATTACAGATTGCTCCTCTGTTTTCACAACTTAAAATGTTAAAGTTTAGATAATTTTCAAACAAACAGGCTATTAATTCATTTGGCAAAATGTAGCATGATATAATATAAAAAAATGTAGTATAAAACATACCTAGAGTGCTGAAAATTTCCCCTAATATTCCAAACTAATTTCACTGAAATGACATGAATGTCTGGATAATACGGGTGGACTTTGTTTGTGTTGCATGCTTCCAGAAGCCTTTCATACTTTCTCATTTCAGTAGTAGAATTGTCCTTCTCCTAGTTATCTGAATGTGTGCTGGCAGATGCTTTTATGATGCTGCTAATAGGTTAGCAAAATGTTCTTTTCTCAAAACAGCCACTTATGACTTCTGTGAATGTCACAGATACCATTAAAATTTTGTTACACTGAAACCCTTATGTGCTGTTTGTTTTCTCCAATCCCCTACCTGCTCTGGAATATATAAAATTGAAAACAAATGTTAGCCCTGCTTTTAATTCCTTTCCATGGTAATTATTCATTATATTTTTAAATGAATAAACAACACTATCTGTTCATTTCAAAATTTGAGACTCAACTTGTTGATTTTAGTAGAAACACGGAGCTCCATTTCCTGCAGCTAATGGTTTGAGAGTACTCTTTTCTCTTTAAAATGAGAACCTGTAGTATAGATCAAAGAACCCTACTCCATGCTCTATGGTGACCTAAATGGGAAGCAATTTTGAAACAAGGGGATACATGTATGCATATAGCTCATTCACTTTGCTCTACAGTAAAACCTAACAGAACATTGTAAAACAACTATAAATAACAGTAAATAAATAATTTTTAAAAAAGACTTTCAGACATTCATGGTATTTCTATAGTATCTATCCAGTATGGATTATCAATGGTAAGTGAGGTTTTATCACACTTATGACATTTGTATGTAAAATCCAATAAAAATTAATTTCAAATAAAATTTATTTAACACTTTTCATTTAAAAAATGATACAAATAGAACTGACAAGTTGAATTTTTATCTGGATTCTAAAATAAATAAGTCAATGAAGAAAGTTTCCTCCATCCCCAGAAACCTACCTTTTTATTTGTTTAATATGTTTGTTTAAACTTCAAGCCTTTGCACATTTACATTCAATACTTGTTTGACTGTATTCTATACAGTAGGCATTGCTTTAGATTATGGTGGTGATTAAACAAGTACAAATTTCTCAATTTAAGATAACTATATCAGTCAGAAGAGACTGATATTTAAAAAATAATTACAAATTAATGTGAAAACATAGTAACAAATATGAACAATAAGCTATGTGAGAACCAAGAAAAGACATCTAGCTTTATTTTATTCATTACTGTTAGGAGGAAATGTGGTAAAGATTAGTTTTAGGGGATGTTTAGGAGATTAACAACAAAAAATAGTAGCTTATTATGCATTTTTTTGCAGATTCAAAGGAAAAATTAATACATAGTTACTAAACATCTTCAAAGACCTTGAATTTTATGTTTCAGGCAAGGAACAATGTAAAATGGTATAGGCAGAAGCATATAAAGAGCTAGTGATGGTTTAGCTGGGTACAGAATTCCAGGAAGGAACCTATTTTCTCTCATTATTTCAGCAATACTGTTATTGTGCCTTATTTTTCGCTTTTTATACACAGTGCTATTCTGATTCCTGATGTATGTGATCATACATTCTCCCCCATTGAAACTTTTTAGGATTGTCAATCATTTCCAAGTTTTCTGTAGTATCACAGGGATACAGCTTGGTCTTCTTTGTTCATAAACCATGTTCAGCTTTTATTGGACACTTTCTTTCTATAAAAGTCAAATACAGCATGTCTTAATTTTTTTTCTTTGACACTTCATCCCTATATTTTCCTTGTTTTCTTTTTCTGGTACACATATAAGTTCCCTGTGATGTGTCCTGGACTACTCTTTTAATTTTACTCACCGTTAACACTGAATCTCAATCTACTTTCTCCAGTATGTCCTCAATTTTATTATGTAACATTTCTTTTACATTTATGATGGAGTAATGATTGGAAGGAAAGTTATGACCAACCTAGATAGCATATTCAAAAGCAGAGACATTACTTTGCCAACAAAGGTTTGTCTAGTCAAGACTATGGTTTTTCCTGCGGTCATGTATGGATGTGAGAGTTGGACTGTCAAGAAGGCTGAGCGCCAAAGAATTGATGCTTTTGAACTGTGGTGTTGGAGAAGACTCTTGAGAGTCCCTTGGACTGCAAGGAGATCCAACCAGTCCATTCTGAAGGAGATCAGTCCTGGGATTTCTTTGGAGGGAATGATGCTGAAGCTGAAACTCCAGTACTTTGGCCACCTCATGCCAAGAGTTGATTCACTGGAAAAGACTCTGATGCTGGGAGGGATTGGGGGCAGGAGGAGAAGGGGACGACGGAAGATGAGATGGCTAGATGGCATCACTGCCTCGATGAACGTTGAGTCTGGGTGAACCCCAGGAGTTGGTGATGGACAGGGAGGCCTGGCATGTTGCGATTCATGGGGTCGCAAAGAGTAGGACACGACTGAGCGACTGAACTGAACTGAATGATATTCTCAAAAAAGATCTTAATGACCCAGTGTGGTCAGTCATCTAGAGTCAGACAACCTAGAATGTGAAGTGAAATGGGTTTTAGGAAGCATCACTACGAACAAAGCTAGTGCAGATGACGGGATTCTAGCTAAGCATTTTAAAATCCTAAAAAATGATGCTGTTTAAGTGCTACCCTCAGTATGCGAATAAATTTTGAAATTTGTTGGTCAACAGTGAGCACAGACCTGGAAAAGGTCGGTATTAATTCTAATCCCAAAGAAGGACAATGACAAGGAATGTTAAAACTATAGTATGATTGCACTCATTTCACATGCTAGTAAGGTTATGCTCAAAATCCTTCAAGCTAGGCTTCAACAGTATGTGGACTGAGAACTTTCACAGGTACAAGCTTGATTTAGAAAAGGCACAGGAACCAGAGATCAAATTGCCAACAACCACAGAATCACAGAAAAGGCAAGGGAATTCCAGAAAAACATCTACTTCTGTTTCATTGACTATGCTAAAGCCTTTGACTGTGTGGATCAGAACAAACTGGAAAATTCTGAAAGAGATGGAAAAAACAGAACACCTTACCTGTCTGTTTAGAAACCTGTATGCAGGTCAAGAAACAACAATTAGAACTGGACATGGAACAATACGCTGGTTCAAAGTTGGGAAAGGAGTACATCAAGGCTTTTTATTGTCATCCTGCTTATTTAATTTATATGCAAGGTACATCATGCAAAATGTTGGGCTGGATGAATCACAAGCTGGAAGCATGAATGCCAGGAGAAATACCAATAACCTCAGATATGCAGATGATATCATTCTAATGGTAGAAAGTGAAGAAGAACTTAAAGAAAGAGCCTCTTGATGAAGGTGATAGAGAAAAGTGAAAAAAAAAAAAAATCGGCTTGAAACAGCATTCAAACACTAAGATCATGGCATCCAGTCCCATCACTTCATAGCAAATAGAAGATAAAAAGTAGAAGCAGTGACAGATTTTCTCTTCTTGGGCTCCAAAAATACTGCAGATGGTAACAGCAGTCATGAAATTAAAAGATGTTTGCTCCTTGGAAGAAAAGCTATGACAAACCTAGACACTGTATTAAAAGCAGACGTTCCTTTGCCAACAAAGGTCTGTATAGTCAAAGCTATGGTTTTTCCAATAGTCATGCAGAGATGTGAGAGCTGGATCAAAAACAAGGCTGAGCACCACAGAATTGATGCTTTTTGAGCTGTGGTGCTGGAGAACACTCTTGAGAGTCCCTCGGACAGCAAGGAGGTCAAACCAGTGGATAGTAAGGAAAAACTCTAAATATTCACGTTAAGTATCGATGCTGAAGCTGAAGCTCCAATACTTGGCCACCTGATGCAAATAGCCAATGCATATGGAAATACAAAAGACCCTTTTCTGGGATCTGGAAAAGACCCGGATACTGGGAAAGATTAAGGCAGGAGGAGGGGACAACAGGGGATGAAATGGTTGGATCTCATCATCAACTCAATGTACATGAGTTTCAACAAACTCCAAGGGATAGAGGAGGACAGAGAAGCCTGCCATGCTGCAGTCCATGTGTTCTCCAAGAGTTGGACATGACTGAATGACTTAACAACTATAAATTAATTTTGGAGATTTTATTTATTTTTATACTTTCTTCCACGTTGCAAGTTTCAGTTTTATATGCAATTATTATTCTCTTTAGACATTTTATTCTTTTTTTATCTTAGAACCTCTGTTCAAAGGATAGATGATTATTGGTTATCTTCCTATATTCAATAATGAATCCACTTAAAACTGAGATGAAATTCTGTATAAACTGGTGGACATGGTGAACTAATTGTTAGATCTTTATAATGATGTTCAGGTGGGAATCAAGCTGTGTCTTTTGGGGGCTTCCAAATATCCATAGGAATTTCTTTCTGAACCAGGAAATTACTCCAGTGGAAATTATCCAATATCTTGATAGGAGGGTGAAAGGGAAGAATAGGGTTAATCTAGTAGCTTTTAGTCTCATTCTGTGATATCAAATATCCACTTCATCCTTCAATGAGTGAGGGTCCTTTCTACCCAGAGCTGATTTTAGAGACCATCTGTATCAACCTTTTCAAGCAGTAAAACCTCTGTCTTCTGCCTAAGTATGAGAGTCACTTGCTGGCTGTGTAGGTAGAGAAATGGTATCAGGGAGTCTCACTAGGTGATTCTTACATTTCACTCAAATCCTTCATTTTCAATTCTCAAAACCTCAGCCTTCAGAGATAACTGAAGTCTCCAATTCCTAAATCTTTATGAGAAACTGCATTATAAATTACTTTGATTTTGGTTGGTTCCTCCTTTGAGGGTATTTAATCGAATGGAGAAAGCTGAAACATAAATCATTTAGAATTTCTATTTAATTTTCAACACCACAATTTACATTGACATCTCTTCAATTTTATTATCTTTACTGCTATTCTTTTGGGATTCAGGAAGGAATTAAAAACAAATGGAACTATTACGTCCATTATATTTGACTGACAATTATTTATTTTATGTATTACTTTAAGTCAGGCAAACAAATTTTAATTATATTTTAAAAATAATACCTACAAAATCATTTGGAGGAAGGTATATTTCTTTTTAAAATCTAAGCTGACAAACTGAATAGACAATAATATATAGAAATGTAATTAATCAGTAAGGTGATTTTCAACTCTATTGATTCATTAAAATAAACTATATATAATTCCTTAAAAAATATCCAAAAGCTGGAATCAAGAATATATAAATCAAGATTTTATAATGGTGGCCATTCATCTGCTTTTTTAAAGCTTTAAGAATTAAATTGAGTACTTGTGTCCTATAAATATGCAATTATTAAAAAAGCAGTCCAAATTAAAGTCAGTAAGTGTATGCATACCTAGTGTTACTGCTCAGTTTAGTTCAGTTCAGTTGCTCAATCATGTTCAACTCTTGCAACCCAATGGACTACAGCACGCAAGGCCTTCCTCTCCATCACCAACTCCTGGAGTTTACTCAAACTCATGTCCACTGAGTCAGTGATATCATCCAACCATCTCATCCTCTGCTGTCCCCTTCTCAGCCTTCAATCTTCCCCAGCATCACAGTCTTATCCAATGAGTCACTTCTTTGCATAAGGTGGCCAAAGTACTGGACTTGCAGCTTCAGCATCCTTCCTTAAAATGAATATTCAGGATTTCCTTTAGGATTGACTGATTGGATCTCCTTCCAGTCCAAGGGACTCTCAAAAGTCTTCTCCAACACCACAGTTCAAAGGCAGCAATTCTTTGGCGCTCAGCCTTCTTCACGGTCCAACTCTCACATCCATATGTGACCACAGGAAAAACCATAGTCTTGACTAGATAAACCTTTGTTGGCAAAGTAGTGTCTCTGCTTTTGAATATGCTATCTAGGTTGGTTATAACTTTCCTTCCAAGGAGTAAGCGTCTTTTAATTTCATGGCTGCAGTCACCATCTGTAGTGATTTTGGAACCCAGAAAAATAAAGTCTGACACTGTTTCCCCATCTATTTCCCATGAAGTGATGGGACCGAATGCCATAATCTTTGTTTTCTGAATGTTGAGCTTTAAGCCAACTCTTTCACTCTCCACTTTCACTTTCATCAAGAGGCTTTTTAGTTCCTCTTTCATTTCTGCCATAAGGGTGGTGTCATCTGCATATCTGAGGTTATTGATATGTCTCCCGGCAATCTTGATTCCAGCTTGTGCTTCTTCCAGTCCAGCATTTCTCATGATGTACTCTGCATATAAGTTAAATAAACAGGGTGACAATATACAGCCTTGACGAACTCCTTTCCCTATTTGGAACCAGTCTGTTGTTCCATGTCCAGTTCTAACTGTTGCTTCCTGACCTGCACACAAATTTCTCAAGAGGCAGATCAGGTAGTCTGGTATTCCCAACTCTTTCAGAATTTTCCACAGTTTATTGTGATCCACACAGTCAAAGGCTTTGGCATAGTCAATAAAGCAGAAATAGATGCTTTTCTGGAACTCTCTTGCTTTTTCGATGATCCAGTGGATGTTGGCAATTTGATCTCCGGTTCCTCTGCCTTTTCTAAAACCAGCTTGAACATCAGGAAGTTCACGGTTCGCATATTGCTAAAGCCTGGCTTGGAGAATTTTGAGCATTACTTTACTAGCGTGTGAGATGAGTGAAATTGTGCGGTAGTTTGAGCATTCTTTGGCATTGCCTTTCTTTGGAATTGGAATGAAAACTGACCTTTTCCAGTCCTGTGGCCACTGCTGAGGTTTCCAAATTTGGTGGCATATTGAGTGCAGCACTTTCACAGCATCATCTTTCAGGATTTGGAATAGCTCCATACATGACTATTGGAAAAACCATAGCTTTGACTAGATGGACTTTGTTGGAAAAGTAATTTCTCCACTTTTTAATATGCTGTCTAGATTGGTCATAACTTTTCTTACTACTCATGGAGATTTAAAATAGTTTACAGGGAAGAATTTGACTGTTATTTCATCTGCTTGCATCATAGTGATATAACTAATAATGTTAATTTGGAGAAATCTTGCTATAGAAGTATTATACCACATTTCATTTATTATATTTCCTATAAATGTAAATTATAACAATATTATCTGAGCATTTTATATTTGCTGACTCTACCTGTGAATATTTTTGAAGATTAATAGATAACTATAGTATTTTATATAATTTACTAAAGTTTTAAGTGGTTATACTTACTTAAAATATGCTTGAGATCCTAAACCTCACATGACAAGTGAGGTTTAGGAAGGCTCTGTGGCACATTTGGGCCATCATAGTTTGAGAGCCAGACATGTTTAATTGATGTTGGCTGATCATTTATTTAAATTTTGGGCTAAAATATATTTCAAATTGGCTCTATGCTGCTTTAAAAATTTATGAAGTGGTTTTTTTTCCCCCTTTTTCTTTTCCTTTCTCTCTCTCTGAGTGGGGACCATCTGTTTGTCATGGAAAGTCAGAAAATAATATTTGCTATGAAATTTGCTCTACATGTCTGACACCTAAGTTAAGTGGAGTTTTGAAAACTAATTATGTATAACATACCTAATTCATTTATATTTTAATTTCACTCTATCAATGTCAAGCAAAATAAATTATTTCAGTTTCAATTTCTGATGATCGTAACAAGCTTCTGGTTGTTTAATTGGAAACTATGCCATGCTATGCAGTGATGGTCTGGATTAGCACAGCTGCCAGTGTTTCATTCCTTTTTTGTCCCTCTGTAAATCATTACATTATACAAGCTCAGTATCTTTAATTTAAAACATTAAAATATATATAATTCTGGTTTGGAAAAAAAATTACATATAGCTGAATGAATCACAGAAATAACTCTGTATAACAAATAAATTCCAAGGTAAAAGAATAGGCCAATAAATTATAAATAGAAAATCTGGTAGAAAACCAAACTTCTTAAATCAAATGTTTGCCACTCAGTAATTAGAAGCAGTGTTTGTATGAAGGGGAATAGATAGTGGAAGATGTTGCATTTATGAAGCATCTGAAGCATCTTTGTACCTGTATTTAACTCTGATGTTTGAGGGATAGAAGCAGAGCAAATTCAGAAAGGCTGATATGTGAGGCTCAAATATCAACCAATGAGATATGTGACCTGCTGTGGAATCTAAGTTCTAAATACTGAAGAAATTTATAATAGCTCATCCAGTTGAATGAGCTGGATTTACTGTTTATTACTGTGAAATAAACACAAAATTTAAGGAAATACGGTCAACGGGTAATAACTTTGATGATTCTTTTAAATATAAATAAATAGAAATAGAAATCAAACCCTCAAGTCCTTGAATCTTAATAGGAAACCAATGAGAATAAAAAGAGTAATTGCAAAAATAAAATAAAAATGCAGACCTATTATTTGGGTTGGTAGTTCTGGTTGCTTAGCTGAGTAGGAATCACATCTGAATCAAAGATTCAGTATTGGATCCCCATATCCCTCCCAGTCTCCAACAGAGGCAATTAGCTTCACTCTGTTCTATGACTAGAGAATGCATTTGTTGTATAAAGAAAGGGCAGTCTGTATTTTATTTATCATCATATCTCTAGCACGTAGTTTGTGTGGATACATGTGGCTGTCTAATATCATATGAATCAGTCAAAGATTGGATGGATTAATTAAAATCCTCAGATAAAAGAGAACATGATGTGCACACCCTTATACCCACTAACAGCTATTCTGCATATAAATAGGGGAGAACTTTCAATTGAGCAACAACTTTTTCATTCAAAGGGCAATATATGGTGCCACTTGATAAGACAAAAAAATTAATAGTGAAAGGTATTTCAAAGAAGACAGAAGTACATGCAAATTTCCAAAGAGACTTCATTGACATCAGAGAAACACTGGGCTCAATTCACTTTAAAAAGAGTGTATAATAAATTTATTTGTACCAATATTTAAAGAGTACCAATATTTAAAATCTAAGAGAGTAAAATATTTTTGATATTATGAAGGATAGCTGGGATTCCTTCCCAAAATCTAACTACTCCAAACCATAGGATATTAACTTAGTGGCTTTGTAAAATATCCAGGACTCTATAGTAGTGTCTTTTGTTGTTGTTGTTGTTTAGTCACTAAGTCATGATCAACACTTTTGCAACCTCAGGCTTCTCTGTCCATGGGATTTCCCAGGCAAGAATAGCAGAGTGGGTTGCCATTTCTTTCTCCAACTATGTTACTACCTCTTGAGAAAATAAGCTATTTAGATATTTCATATATTTTAAATATGCTAAACATATAGGATATACTCACACAACAGATTTTTGGTAAAATAGATTTGTTATTCAAAAAAAAGCTTCTGTATTTATCAGACTTGTTATAATATGTAATGGTTAAATTATTATAATTATAGAAGTTAGTAAATGCATTATAATAAATCAAACATTATTTAGAATGTTTAGTTAAAATGCTATAATAAATGTGGGAGGGATCCAAGATGGTAGACCAATCCTTAACTTATCTCCTCCCCTGAACACATTATATATAGGTAGAGATTCATGTGCAATTTCTGAGAAAGAAATGAGGGCTTACTGAACGACTTCTGCACAGTAACCAAAAGAGGGATCACAGGAAGACAGGTAAGATAGATTAAGATATGGTATTGATAGCAATCCCACCCCCATCCTATCAATCTGCAGTAGAAAGGGACATCACTGAGGGGCCCCAGAACAGACTTACTTTCACAGAAAAAGAAAAACAAAACACAGTGCTTTTTGTTTGTTTGTTTGTTTTTAGGGCTTCTAGGCTGCACATAAAGGAAATCCATTTGCTAATCCTAGAGCATCTGCCAAACAGATGGGAAACTGCTAGAAATTTCTCCAAGGTTCAGAAGAACCTAAAAGGCCATTTTTTTGCCTACGCTTCTCCCCATGACAGCATGGATGGTAACACAATACAGGCACTTTAGATAGTTACCCAAGGTTGTCTCAGTCTGCTCCACTCCATGGCTCACATGAACTATAGCCGCCACCCCTCCAGAGAGGGACCCAAGCACCCACTCCAGCTCCATGCATCCTGCCAAGAAAGCTCTGGCATGATACACCCAGGGGATCATTGATCACACTGGCTCCAGCTGTCCCATCAAGGCCCGGTGCAACATTTCCTGGGACTCACCAGCATGCACCTGCTGCAGCTTCAGCCATCCCACAAGGGTAGCAATGGCATGGAGTCTCCCAGGACCCCTTGGTCCATGCCTGTCCCAGTTCTAGCCATCTTACCAAGGTAGACCTGAAGCAGTGCATCTCACGGCCCTCAGTCAGCACCTGTTCCAGCTTTGGCCAGCCTGACAAACCTACCTGGCACATATAGTCTACACAGAGGATGCTCTTACACAAGACCACGTCTTCCAGATTGGGAAAAGTAGTTGCTTTGCCTACACAAAGAAAGTCCAAATGAGGAGACAAAGGAATACATTTGAAACAAAAAAGCAACTAAAATGCCAGGGAAAAAACTTAATGATATGAAGAGAAATGATTTACTGAACAAAGGGGGTCAAAGAAATAGTAATAAAAACGCTCATTAAACTCAGGAGAAAATAAACAGAATGTTATGAAACGAGAATCAATTACAGGGAGAAAACTGGAAAATACACAAATACATGGAGACTAAACAACATGTTACTAAAGAATCAATAGGTCAACGAAGAAATCAAAGAGGAAATCAAAAAATACTTAGAAACAAATGAAAATGGAAGCACAACTTTCCAAAATTTGGAGGATATAGCAAAATCAGTTTTCCAGGAGGGCAGTTCATAGTGATAAAGACCTACTTCAAGAAACAGAAAAAAAAACCTAACCAAACAATTTAAGGAGAAACATCTCACTGTAAGATAGTCATGAAAAAAAAAATGAAGTCTACACAAATAAATGTGTTCTTCTCAAGGATATACTCTATTCATGGATTTGAATAATTAATTTTGTTAAAAATGTCCATACTATCCAAAGAAATCTACAGATTCAGTCAACTCCTGTCAAAATACCCATGAAATTTTTAACATAATTAGGACAAATAATCCTAAAATTTTTCTGGAAAAAAAAAAACAATCCAAAAATTTGTATAGAAACACAAAAGGCCTTGAGAGCCAAAACAATCTTGAAAAAGAACACACTTATAGATAAAGTATCACACTTATAGACTATAAGGTATCACACTTATAGATTTCAAAAAACTAATGCAGAACTACAGTAATCAAGACAGCATGGTAGTAGTACAAAAACAGATACAGAGATCAATGGAACAGAAATAGAGCCAAGAATGAAATCCTGCTTTTATGGTCAATCAGTCTATGACAAAGGGAAAGAATATACAATGAGGAAAGAGAGTCTCTTTAATAAATGGTCTTGGGTAAACTGGACAGATATATGCAAAATAATAAAATTCTTACACTGTATGAAAAATAAACTCAAAATGGATTGAAGACATAAAGGAAATATGTGAATCAATAAATTCCTAGAAGAAAATACAGGTAGTATGGTCCTCGACATAAGTCTTAGCAATAATTTTTCACTCTGTCTCCTCAGGAAAGTACAACAAAAGCAAAAGTAAACAAACTGGACTATAACTAAAAAGCTTTGCACTGTGAAAGAAACTGAACAAAACAGAAAGCAACCTCTTAAGTAGAAGATACTGCAAATGATATGCACGATAAAGGGTTATTATCCAAAATATATGAAGAACTCATAAAGAAAAGCTCAGTTTAGTCACTCAGTCAATCCCTACTCTTTGCAACCGCATAGACTGCACCATGCCAGGCTTCCCTGTCCAACACCAACTTCCTGATCTTGCTCAAACTCATGTCCATTGAGTTGGTGATGCCACTCAACCATCAAATCCTCTGTCATCCCCTTTTCCTCCTGCCTTCAGTCTTTCCCAGCATCAATGTCTTTTCCAAGGAGTTGAGTTCTTTGCATCAAGTGGCCAAAGTTTGGGGAGTTTTAGCCTTAGCATCAGTCCTTCCAATGAACATTCAGGACTGATTTCATTTAGGATTGACTGGTTTGAGCACTTTGCATTACAAGGGACTCTCAAGAGTCTTCTCTAACACTTCAGTTTAAAGCATCAATTTTTCAGCACTCAGGTTTCTTTATAGTACAATTCTCACATCCATACATGACTACTGGAAAAACCACAGCATTGACTAAACAGACCTTTGTCGGCAAAGTAATGTCTTTGCTTTTAATATGCTTTCTAGGTTGGTCATAGTTTTTCTTCCAAGAAGCAAGCATCCTTTAACTTCATGGCTGCAGTTACCATCTGCAATAATTTTGGAACCCTCAAAAATTAAATCTCTCACTGTTTCCATTGTTTCTCCATCTATTTGCCATGAAGTGATGGGACTGAATGCCATGATTTTTGTTTTTTGAATGTTGAGTTTTAAGCCAGCTTTTTCACTCAGCTCTTTCAATTTTATCTAGTGGCCCTTTAGTTCTTCACTTTCTGCCATAAGATTGGTGTCATCTGTGTATCCGAGGTTATTGATATTTCTTCCAGCAATCTTGATTCCAGCTTGTGCTTCATCCAGCCTGGCATTTGACATGATGTACTCTGCATATAAGTGAAATAAGCAGGGTGACAATATACAGCCTTGACGTACTCCATTCCTGATATGGAACCAGTCAGTTCTTCCATGTCCAGTTCTAACTGTTGCTTCTTGACCAGCATACAGATTTTTCAGGAGGCAGGTCAGGTGGTCTGGTATTCCCATCTCTTGAAGAATTTTCCACAGTTTGCTCTGATCTATACAGTCAAAGGCTTTGGCATAATCAATAAAACACAAGTCGATTTATTTTCTGTTATTCTCTTGCTTTTCTGATGATCCAACGGATGTTGGCAATTTTATCTCTGGTTCCTCTGCTTTTTCTAAATCCAGCTTGAACATCTGAAAGTTCACACATCATGAACTTTTGAAGCTGAGCTTGGAGAATTTTGTGCATTACTTTACTAGTGTGTGAGATGAGTGCAATTTTGCTGTAATTTCAACATTCTTTGACATTGCCTTTCTTTGGAATTGTAATGAAAACTGACCTTTTCCAGTCCTGTGGCCGCTTTTAAGTTTTCCAAATTTGCTGGCATATATAGTGCACCACTTTCACAGCATCATCTTTTAGGATTTAAAAGAGCTCAACTGGAATTCTATCAATTCCACTAGCTTTACTCACAGTAATGCTTCCTAAGGCCCACTTGACTTCACATTTCAGGATGTCTAGCTAACACTATCATGGTCATCTGGGTCATGAACATCTTTTTTGTATAGTTCTTCTGAGTATTCCTGCCACTTTTTCTTAATATCTTCTGCTTCTGTTAGGTCCATGCCATTTCTGTCCTTTATTATGCCCATCTTTGTATGAAATGTTCCCTTGGAATCTGTAATTTTCTTGAAGAAATCTGCAGTCTTCAGGGGATCCATTTATTGTTGGATCACACCATAAAAAGATACCCCATGTCCAAAGACAAAGGAAAAGCAATAGGAGGGGCAAAATTGCATTTAGAATATAATCCCATACCCACCAGGGATGCTCAGAGGGCTCAAACAAAACCTTGTGTACACCAGAACTCGGAGACCCCACAGAGACTGAGCCAGAACTGTTTCTGAATGTCTCCTGTGGAGGGAGGGGTCAGCAATGGCCTGTTGCAGGGGCAGGGGCTCTGGGTACAGGAGACCTGGTCATACAGCCTGTGGCATAAGCCCTCTTGTAGGAGGTAACCATTAACTCCACCATACAGCGGCTGAGCAGACGACCCACAAACTGCAGAACAATTATACCAAAGAAATTCTCACATGGTTAAGAAAGTTTTAGGACCCACAACAGACTTTCCAACTTGGGAATCTGGTAAAAGGACTAAGAACCCACAGGGAATTTGACTTTGGAGGCCAGTGGGATTTGATTACAGAACTTACACAAGACTGGGGAAACAGACTCTTGGAGGGTACAAACAAAAGCTTGTGTGCCCCAGAACCCAGAAGAAGGGAGCAGTGATACCACAAAAGACTGACCCAGACTTGACAGTGAGTGTCCAGGAGTCTCCAAGGGAGGTGTGGGTCAGTGATGGCCTGCTGCAGGGTCAGGGGCACTGAGTGAGGCAGTGTGTGCACACTTTTAAAGGAGGTCACCATGATCTTCATTATCTCCACCATAGTTTGGTCTCAGGTCAAACAGGGAAGAAACATAGCCCTATCCATCAACAAAGAATTGGATTAAAGATTTACTGAACATGGCCCCACCCATCAGAACAAGACCCAGTTTCCCCCACAGTAAGTCTCTTCCAACAGGAAGTTTCCATAAACCTCTTATCCTTATCCCTAAGAGGGCAGACAGAATGAAAACCACAGTCACAGAAAACTAATCAAACCGATCTCATAGACAACAGCCTTGTCTAACTCAATGAAACTATGAGCCGTGCTGCACAGGGCCACCCAAGACAGACCATGGTGGAGAGTTCTGACAACACATGGTCCACTGGAAGAGGAAATGGCAAATCACTTCACTATTCTTGCCTTGAGAACCCCATGAACTGTATGAAAAGGCAAAAAGATGTGACACTGTAAGATGAACTCCTCAGGTCTACAGGTGTCCAGTATGCTACTGAGGAAGAGTGGAGAAATAACTCCAGAAAGAATGAAGACATGGAGCCAAAGCAAAAAACAACACTCAATTGTGGATGTGACTGGTGATGGAAATAAAGTCTGATGCTGTAAAGAACACTATTCCATAGGAATCTGGAATGTTAAGTCCATGAAGCAAGGTAAATTAGAAGAGGTCAAACTGTAGGAGTGAACATCAACATTTTAGGAATCAGTGACCTAAAATGGACTGGAATGAGCAAATTCAATTCAGATCATCATTGTATCTATTACTGTGGGCAAGAATCCCTTAGAAGAAATGGAACAGCCAGCATAGTACACAAAAGAGCCCAAAATGCACTTCTTGGTTGCTCTCAAAAATGACTGAATGATCTCTGTTTCCGAGGCAAGCCATTCAAAATCGCAGTAAGCCAAGTCTATGCCCAGAGCAGTAATGCTGAAGAAGCTGAACAGTTCTTTGAAGACCTACAAGACCTTCTAAAACTAACACCCAAAACAAATGTCTTTTTCATTATAGGGCACTGGAAAGAAAAGTAGGAAGTCAAGAGTTACCTGGAGCAACAGGCAAATTTGGCCTTGGAGTACAAGATGAAGTAAGTAAAAGGCTGAGTTTTGCCAAGAGAATGCACTGGTCATTGCAAATACCCTCTTCCAAAACACAAGAGAAGACTCTACACATGGACATCACCAGATGGTCAATACCGAAATCAGGCTGATTATATTCTTTGCAGCCAAAAATGGAGAGGTTTTATACAGTCAGAAAACAAAACAAAACAAAACAAAAACAGGAACAGACTGTGGCTCAAATAATGAACTCCTTATTGCCAAATTCAGACTTAAATTGAAGAAAGTAGGGAAAACCACTAGACCACTCAGGTATGACCTAAATCAAATCTCATGATTATACAGTGGAAGTGCCAGATAGATTCAAGGGATTAGATCTAATAGAGTGCCTAAAGAACTATGGATGGAGGTTAGTGACATTGTACAGGAGGCAGTGATCAAGACCATTCCAAGAAAAAGAAATGCAAAAGGCAAAATGGTTGTCTGAGGAGGCCTTACAAATAGCTTAGAAAAGAAGGGAAGCTAAGGAGAAAAGGAGAAAGGAAAGGCTAAGGAAGGCAAAAGAGAAAAGGAAAGATATACTTATTTGAATGCAGAGTTCCAAAGAACAGCAAGGAGAGAAGATAAAGTCTTCCTCGGTGAACAAAGCAAAGAAATAGAGGAAAACAATAGAATGGGAAAGACTAGAGATCTCTTCAACAAAATTAGAGATACCAAGGGAAAATTTCATGGAAAGTTTGGCACAATAAGGACAGAAACAGTATGTACTTAACAAAAGCAGAAGATATTAAGAAGAAGTGGCACTTACCTACAGCCAGATGGCATGGAGTCCGAAATCATGTGGGCCTTAGGAAGCAACACTACAGACAAAGCTAGTGGAGGTGATGAAATTCCGGTTGAGCAATTGAAATCATAAAAGATGATGCTGTGAAAATGCTGCACTAAATATCTCAGCAAATTTGCAAAACTCAGCAGTGGCCACAGGCCTGGAAAAGGTCAGTTTTCATTCCAATTCCAAAGAAAGGCAATGCCAAGGAATGTTGAAACTACTGCACAATTACACTCATCTTACACACTGGCAAAGTAACGCTCAAAATTCTCCAAGCCAGGCTTCAACAGTACATGAACCAAGAAATTCCAGATGTTCAAGCTGGAAACTGAAAAGGCAAAGGAACCAGAGATCAAATTGCCGACATCTGATGGGTCATTGAAAAAGCAAGAGAGTTCCAGAAAAACATTTACTTCTGCTTTACTGACTACGCCAAAGCCTTTGACTGTGTGGATCAGAACAAACTGTGGAAAATTCTTCAAGAGATGGGAATACCTGACCACCCTACCTGCCTCTTGAGAAACCTGTATGCAGGTCAATAAGCAATAGTTAGAACCGGACATGGAACAAAGGATGGGTCCAAACTGGGTAAGGAGTACGTCAAGACTGTTTATTGTCACCCTGCTTATTTCACTTATATCCAGAATACAACATGAGAAACACTGGGTTGGATGAAGCACAAGCTGGAATCAAGACTGACGGGAAAAATAATAACCTCAGATATGCAGATGACACCACCCTTAAGGCAGAAAGTGAGGAGGAACTGAAGAGCCTCTTGATGGATGTGAAAGAGTAGAGTGAAAAAGCTGGATAAGGGATCTGGGCCCATCATCATGGCAAATAGATGGGGGAAACAATGGAAACAGTGACAGACTTTATTTTTTGCAGCTCCAAAATCACTGCAGATGGTGACTGCAGCCACGAGATTAAAAGACACTTGCTCCTTAAAGAAAAGCTATGACAAACCTAAACAGCGTATTCAAAAGCTGTAACAATTTGAAGGGTTTATTTAGCCTTCAACCCTTACAAGTTGAAGGGTTGAGACATTACTGACAAAATTCTGTCTAGTCAAAGCTACAGGTTTTCCAGCAGTCATGTATGGATGTGAGAACTGGACCATAAAGAAACTTGAGCGCTGAAGAATTGATGGTTTTGAACTGTGGTGTTAGAGGAGTCTGTTGGACTGCAAGATCAATCCATTCAATCCTAAAGGAAATCAGTCCTGAATATTCATTAGAAGGACGGATGCTGAAGCTGAAGCTCCAATACTTTGGAAACCTGGTGTGAAGAACTGACTCATTTGAAAAGATCTGGATTCTGGGAAAGATTGGAAGCGGGAGGAGAAGGGGACAACATAGAATGAGATGGGTGGATGGCATCACCAACTTCATGGAAATGAGTTTGAGCAAGCTCTGGGCATTGGAGATGGACAGGAAATCCTGGCTAAAATTATGGCAAGAGCAAGATTATAGGATAAGAAATGGAATTCTTTTTCTTTATAATTTTGAAATGGAAATTTATTTTATTCTAATCTTTAGTACTCTGAATGCTAAACCCTCCAAATTGTATTCTTCATGTCCACCCCCTGACATTTTTCAGTCAGTTCAGTTCAGTTCAGTGACAGTCGTGTCTGACTCTTTGAGACCCCAAGGACTACAGGACGCCAGGCCTCCCTGTCCATTACCAACTTCTTACCCAAACTCATGTCCATTGAGTCTGTGATGCCACCCAACCATGTCATCCTCTGGCAACATTTTTAACAGAGGTAAAAAAAAAATACTTTTTAAGTGCACAGAATTTTATTTAAATCATCGTACTGTATAAAAATTTGACTTCTTTCTCCTTAAAGGAAATGCAATGTGAATGGTGCTTAACAATATGAATAATAGAAACAAAAAAAATCTTTTCTTACCTTATTCCATTTAAAAAATATATTACTGGCAGAAAAAAAAGCACATTGAATGCTCAAGTTACCATTATATCAGAAATGTAAGATTAATAGGTTTTTCATGTCAATGATATTATTATACTTTTCCATTTGATATTGTATATTATCAGACTTTCTGCAATATAAATACTAAAACTCAATTTAACCACACTTTTATGTATGTCCACTTTCCTTGGTTAGGGTCTTAACCTTAAATATATTTTGAAGAGTTCATGATAATCCAAAAGCTTAAGAATCATTGTCATACATATTTTAAATTTCTAATTTAAATGTCAAATGGGCATGTTGAAAATATGGTATGTTGCATTAATAATTTCAGTATCCTCTTTTACATGACTAACAAAATACAGCCCTTAATATTTAGTTACTGATGTTTCAAAAAACTAAAATTGTACTTTTAAGAAGTTTAAATGGTAATTCACCTCCTTTTTCCATAAAAAAAAACTAATGGTAATTACTTTGGAGGAATAATTAATGGCAACAGGTTTTACATTATTGTTATTTTTTAATTTGAAAAATCAGGATTCATTATATTTAATTTGTAACGCTCTCATGAATTTCCTATTTGGCTTTCCTCTCAAAACATTGTCCTGTTTTTAATTAATTCTTTATAGTAGTGGAAACTTGCTCTGAATCAACCTTACTTCTTTTTTGATTAGTCAATTTGTAGATAGTTCTAATCTATCTATGATATGCTATTTTATTCCCAAGTCAAAATACATACAACGTCACATAAAACACAGTGCCCTAAAATCCCACTTTCCTAACAAATATTCTCATATTACTGAAATGGCATGCTCTTAGAGCACATCAGCTTTCAAATAGCCTCATTAGGATTTAGTCATTCTAAATTTACAGTTCAACTCAAATTTCTCAGTTGAAGCAATCTAATAAAATGAAGTTGGATCCTCATTCATTTCCTAAAGAAAACAATGATTTTGACTTTTAATCAGCTTAAAGTTTTAAAGCCAAAATAGACTGGAGATACTGATATTTATCCCTACTCAACATATTCAAGTTATTTATGTTTATGTTATTTTGTGGTTTAACATACTTTTTTCAGTTCTGAATATCTGCTAGGACGATTTGAATTTTTCAAACAATCAGTTCAATTTAAGCATTATTTCAACCTAAAATATCATAACTATTCATTTTTGGAGAGAATGTGTAGATGCATTAACCATGAATTGTAGTATATACAAGTAGAACTTGTTGCTAAGTAACAAATACCTACTATCAGGGAGATGATATTACATCTTACTGAACACAGAGACAGGAAATGATCTCTGAGGAAAAGGATCAGTCACAAGTCTATCACAAATCTCTGATGGTAGACGAAAATTAATGGTCTAGGTTTTCTAGCTTAATAGGTTTCCAGTCTCTGTCTCCTGGAAAACATGCATTTCAATTTTATCTACTTTGAAACACCATAGTACTTTAAAAGATTAAATATTATGGGGTGTACCGAATAGTAATTTAGAAATGAAATATTCCTTTTGCAGGTACAGTTTGTCAAGTTACTAACATTTAGTTAAGCTCTTAAAGTCCACAGAAAAGCTTTTTGGACAAATGAAGCCCATAATTGTGGTAGTTACCTTAACCCATGCTTTGAATAATCATCAGAGGCATTACCAGTTTTCCCCTGAATCAGATATGATAACTAGTGCTCATATATATATATGTAATATATATATGTACACATACATATATATACTATATAATATACAATGAGCAATGAAGAAATGTTGAAAGTTCCTTTTTCATAAGAATTATGAATGTTTCTTTTTATATGTTCTTATACATGTTCATTTCCATGTATAATCATGAATCTTACATAAATAAGAAATGATGCACTAGTCTAATTCCTCATATCTTTTACTCCATTAATTCATCAATTCAATAGATATTTATCTAGTGCCAAATGTGTACTTTTCTCAAGGCACAGTTTTGAACACACCACTGATGGAAGTCTAAATTGAACAATATTTTATGAAACCAATTGGCATCATATAAAGTTGGAGATGAACCACAAATTTTACTCAAAATGATTGTCCGTTGAAGAAAATCTTCCATATATAATCTTGGAAACATATTCATTGGAGAACTTTTTTAAATGATAAAATTTTTCAAACAAGTCATATGTATATTAATACATTGTGACCTATTAACAAAGTAACTATAACATAACAGTGGAAGTGAATGAACTGCAGGGACACTAACAGTATAGCTAAATGCCTGAAATAGTATGTTTACAAGACATATTTTATATTGTTATTAGTGTGTTGTATCATTTCATAGAGCTGAAAAACAGGCAAAACTAGTTATACATGATTTAAAGCATAACTATTGAAAGTATATAAAGTACTTTATGTAAAGTAAAATTTTTCAGAAAATATCTCCCATCTGAAAACAACCAGTAAAGATTTGAGGACTTGACCACTGCTTCAAATTTGAACACAGTGCAAAACTCCAAAAATCATAAAGGATCAAGGCAACATGTTATCACCAAAAGAAAATAATCTTCCATCAACCAAACTCAAAGATACAAAAAATTGTGGTTTAGCTTAAAGTACTTCGAGATAGTCAAAGTGTCAATCACCCAGTTGTGTCCAACTCTTTGCAACCCCATGGACTATAGACCGCCAGGCTCCTCTGTCCACGAAATTCTCCAGACAAGAATACTGGAGTGGGTATCCATTCCCTTCTCCAGGGGATCTCCCCAACACAGGAACTGAAACCAGGTCTACTCCATCGCAGGCAGATTCTTTACTGTCTGAGCCATTTCAAAATAGCTAGTTTGAATAAATTACACAACACAAAACAATTCAAAACAAAAATCAGGAAAACAATACATAAAACAAGAAATTTAACAAAGATACAGAAATCATTAAAAAGAATCAAATTCTAGAACTGAGTTATTCAGTGAATGAAATAAAAATGCAATAAAGTAAATACTTTACTCTAAATGCAATACATTAAAACAGAATGTAAACAACGTGATCTGGAGCTATGAAGTTTCAAACAATTAATCAAAGGAGAAAAATAAAACTAAAATAAAAGAGTAAAGAAAATCCGTGTGACCTATGAGATACCATGAAATATATGAATATTAGAATAACTGGAGTTTTTAGAGGACAAAAGGGGCAAGGGGCAGAAATTTTACCAGAAGAAATAACAGACGATGGTGGAAGAATAGGACAGGGAGAGCACTTTCTCCCTCACAAATTCACCAAAAGATTATTTGAATGCTGAGCAACTTCCACAAAAACAACTTCTGAACCCTGGTGGAGGACACCAGCACCCAGAAAGGCAGCCCATTTTCTTCAAAAGGAGGTAGGACAAAATATAAAAGACGAAAGAGTTAGGGACAGAGACCTGTCCTGTGGAGGGAGTCCTGAAGGAGGAAAATTTTCCAAACAGTAGGAAACCCTCTCACTCCGGTGTCTGTGGGGAGTGTCTGGAATCTCAGATGGCAACGTAAGAGGGGAAAAAACAAACAAACAAACAAACAAACAGCATACACGCCTCACTGCAAATGCCAGTGGAGAAGTAGCCCAGACGCTCGCATAGACCACTAACAAGCAGGGGCTGGACAGTGAGGAGTAGGCTGCAAAACTGGTGCTTAGGGTAAGGACTGGGCCTGGATGCCCTGACGACAATCTGAGGGAGCTAAGGTGAGATAGTAACCCAAAATGCGGGATCTCCAGAGAGACAAAAAAAAGAGAAATTTCCCGTGAAAGGCTCTAACAAGCAGCCTGGCCTGCTCACAGAACAAAGGATTGAGCAAATACAAAAGGAGAGATAGCTGGCTGTGTACAGGGCCCTCCCCATAACCGGAGACACAGAGGCAGGCGTGCCAGAGCCAGAAGGCAAGGAGCTGCTGGAATCTCACCCCTGAAACCGGCATCCTCCACCAAACTGTGAGCAGGCTCCTAGTTTCTAACCACGTCTTCCTGGGATCCTGGATGGTTGACATCTGCCAGGAGGGCGGCAGCCTGAGATCAGCTCCCCATAGGAGACACAAAGAACACCTGAGACAATGCTCTCGCAGCACACCCGGGAAACTGAGTGGCTGGGACCAGGGAGGTGATTAAGATGCATGGCCCACCTGGGACAGTGCATTCACCAAGCACTTGGGCGCCTGAGCTGCTCGGACCTGGGAAGGACACAAAACGCATGCCCAAATAAGTCTGTGCCCTTATGGAGTATCTAAGAACCTGAGGGGCTTAGACCTGGGAAGTGCATGAAACGCAAAGCCGGCTTTGGACAGGGCCCCTGCAGCCTGGAGCCTGAGTGGTGTAGACCCAGGAAGCACAGGCTGCCTTGAGTTGGGACAAACCCAGTGTGGTCCATACACTGCGATTACTTCCCACACATGCCGGCAATATTTGTTTGCAATATCTCTCACTTGGTACAACACAACTGAACAAGTGAGCCTAAATAAGTGACCACCTTCACCTCCTTGTGCCAGGGCAGAAATTAGACAAATGAAAAGACTTGCAAAAAGAGGAAAATTAACAAAGAAATAAACAAAGAAGAGGGAGCCACTCTGGAAGCAACAGGTGCAATGGATTAAAACCCTGTATTTAACATTGACTAAGCATTTGAGGGGGCCTATACACCTTGAGACAGAGAAGGCAATGGCACCCCACTCCAGTACTCTTGCCTGGAAAATCTCATGGATGGAGGAGCCTGGTAGGCTGCAGTCCATGGGGTTTCTGGGAGTCGGACACGACTCAGCGACTTCACTTTCACTTTTCACTTTCATGCATTGGAGAAGGAAATGGCAACCTACTCCAGTGTTCTTGCCTGGAGAATCCCAAGGACGGGGGAGCCTGTTGGGCTGCCATCTATGGGGTCACACAGAGTCGGGCACAACTGAAGTGACTTAGCATACACCTTGAGAATAGCTACAAGCTGGAACAAGGAACTATCTGAAACTGATATGACCCCACAGTGCCCACAACAGGTCCAGAGAAACTCCTAGATATATTTTTATTATTGTCACTTAAAAAAATTTAAGTTTTTTATTATTCCTTTAATTTTAATTTCTGTAACCTACTATTATCTTGCAAAAAAAGACCCTATTTTTGAAGGAAATTTCATATATTTTAAAAATCTTTTTTGTGATTGATTTTGTTTTGTATTTTTAACATTTTTTTGAGAGTCTAACCTCTACTCTAGACTTCTAATCTTTGCTTTTTGGTATTTATTATCAATTTTATACCTTGAAGAATCTAATCTTCAATATCCATTTTCACTTAGGAATGTGATTACTGGCTTGACTGCTTTCTCCCCTTTTGACTCTCCCTTGTCTCCCCCAGGTCATCTCTATCTTCTCCCTCCCCCTGAACCTCTCTGGATGCCCCTCGCTGTAGAGAACTGTTTCACCATTAACCTAGATGCTTCATAATCTGTGCTGTATGGATGGAGAAGTCTTGAGGCTACTGTAAGAATAAAGCTCAAATCCAGAGGCAGGAAGCTTAAATCCAAAACTTGAGAACATCAGAGAACTCCTGATTGCAGGGAACATGAATAGACAAGAGCTCACCCAAAAGCCTCCATACCTAACACTGAAACCAACCTCCACCAAAGAGCCAAGTTCCATAACAAGACACACCATACTAATTCTCCAGGAAAGCAAGAACATAGCCATGAGCATTAAAACACAGGCTGCCCAAAGCCATGCTGAACACATAGAAACCCCAAAACTCACTACTGGACAATTCATTGCACTTCGGAGAGAAGAGATGAGGCTCCACCAATCAGAACACACATACAAGCTCCCCTAACCAGGAAAACTTGACAAGCCACTAGTCCAACCTCACCCACAGGGAGCAGGCTCCACAATAAAGAGGAACCACGAACTTCCAGCCTACAGAAAGGGCACCCCAAACATAGTAATCTAAACAAAATGAAAAGGCAGAAAAATATTCAGCAGGTAAAGGAACATGATAAATGCCTACCAAACCAAACCAAAGAGGAGGGGAGTCTACCTGAAAAAGAATTAAGAATAATAGTAGTACAGATCATCCAAAATCTTGAAATCAAAATGGAATTACAGATAAATAGACTAGAAACAAGGACTGATACGATGCAAGGCTGGGCATACACATTGAGGAAGAACAGAATTGAAAGAGAAACATGTACTTCAGTGTTCACTGCAGCACTGTTTACAATAGCTAGGACATGGAAGCAATCTAAATGTCCATTAACAGACAAATGGATATGAAAGTTGTGGTACATATACACAATGGAATATTACTCAGCAATTAAAAAGAATGCATTTGAATCAGGTCTAATGAGGTGGATGAAACTGGAATCTATTATACAGAGTGAAGTAAGTCAGAAAGAAAAACACTAATACAGTGTATTAATGCATATATATGGAATTTAGTAAGATGATAACAACAACCCTATACTCGAGACAGCAAAAGAGACACAGATACAAAGAACAGACTTTGGACTCTGTGGGAGAAGGTAAGAGTGGGATGATTTGAGAGAAGAGCACTGAAACATGTATATTACCATATGTGAAATAGAGGACCAGTCCTAGCTCATTATATAAAACAGGGCACTCAAAGCTGGTGCACTGGGACAACCCAGAGGGATGGAATGGGGATGGAGGTGGGAGGGGGTTTGGGATGGGGAACACATGTATACCCATGGCTGATTCATGTCAATGTATGCCAAAAACCACCACAATATTGTAAAGTAATTAGCCTCCAATTAAAATAAATAAATTGATTTAAAGAACTAGCTGAGAACTTCACAAACCTAGGGAGAGATTTGGATATCAAGTTCATGAAACTAATAGTTTGCCCAGTTAACTCAATACAGAAAGACTTCTTCAAGACACAATATCCTGAAATGCTCAAAAAAAAAAAAAAATCCTGAAAGATAAAAAAAATTGTAACCTTCAAAGGAACCCCCAATAAACTATCAGCAGATTTTTCAGCAAAATACTTCATACCAGGAGACAGTGAATTATATTGTCAAAGTTCTAAGAGAAAAGAAAAATGTCAAGCAAGAGTAAATTATTCAGCAAAGTTACCCTTTAGATACGAAAGAGAAATAAAGACTGTCCCAGATAAACATTTCAGCTCTTCAAATAAAATGAAAATATGGTATTTAGTTACATCAAAATATAGGAACTCCTGGAGTTGGTAATGGACAGGGAGGCCTGGCATGCTGCAATTCATGGGGTCGCAAAGAGTTGGACACGACTGAGCGACTGAACTGAACTGAACATCAAAATACAGGAAAACATACAGTACACTGGTAAAGACAAAGATACAGTCAGATTTAGAAAACTCTAATTCTGTAACATGGAGTGTTAACCACTTAACTATAATATAAAAGTTAAAGGAACAGTGTAACTATAGCTACCATGTGCTGTGCTAAGTCACTTCAGTCATGTTCAACTCTTTGGGACCCTATGGACTGTAGCCCATCAGGCTCCTCTTTTCATGGAATTCTCCAGCCAAGAATACTGGAGTGTATTGCCATGCCCTCCTGCAGAGGATCTTTCTGTTAGCAAATAAATGATATAAAAAGGGATAAATTGTGACTTCAAAGTTTTTCAAAAAGTGGGAGGAAAATCATCAAGCTTTTCTATGCAATTGAGGTTACTATCAGTGTAAAATGAACTATTTTATCAATATGAAATTTTATGTAAGCCTCATGGTAACCATAAAGCAAATACCTATAGTAGATTTACAAAAGATAAAGAAAGAAGAAACACAGCACACCATTTGAAAAATCACTAATTTACAAAGGTAGGCAGAAACAGAGGGGACAAAAAAGAACAACAAAATTGCCAGACAATATGAATGATGTGACAATATTAAGTACTTGCATGCCAATGATTACTCTCGATACAAATTACCTAATCAACAAAGTAACTGGCTGGTATTTTTTTTTTTTAATTATAATAAGAGACTCTGCCTAAAAGAGACTCACGTCAGCTTTAAGGACACACATAAACTTAATGTGAAGAGATATAAAAAAGGTATGCCAAGCAACTGATAACTAAAAGAAAGCAGAAATAGCTGTATTTCTATCAAAAAAAAATTATAGACTTGAAAACAAAAAATAAATACAAAATGGATTAAAGACTTAAACAACTAAAAGAAAACAGAGAGAAGAGATCCTTTACACCTTGATCCTGGCAAAGAGTTTTTGGATATGATATTAAAAGCGACAGCTACAAAAGCAAAAATCAAATAGGACTGCATCAAACTAAAAAGCTTCTGCATAGTTAAATCAACAAAATGGAAAGGTAACCTATGAAGTGGCAGAAAATATTTGTAAACTACATATCTGATAAGGGATTAATGTATAAAATATAAAAAGAACTCACATAACTCAATTACAAGGAAACCAAAACTTTGATTAAAAAATGAGAAGAGAAAGGGACTGAGTAGACATTTTTTCAAAGACGTACAAATGTCCAACAGGTACATAATAATATGCATCAAACCTCTAACTGTCAGAAAAATGCAAACAAAACCATAATGAACTATCAACTCATATTTGTTACAGTGGCTATTATCAAGATGAGTGTCGGTGATGTGGAGAAAGGGAACCTTTGTACACTGTCAGGTAAATCACTATAGAAAATGGCACAAATGTTCCTCACAAATTAAAAATGTAAATACCACGTGATCCAGCATAGAGACTAATAAATAATACTGTATTCTATATTTCAAAAAAAACTATAAATTGATCTTATATATTCTCTGTGCATATCAGAAATATTAATTATGTGCATTACAGAGGTGTTAGCTTAAACATCGGTAGTAATCATTTTATAAAAAGGTATCAAATCATTTGCACATATTAAATGAATACAATGCTATATGTTTTTAATACATTATCTTAATAGATATTAGTTTTTAATATCTTTCTAAAAGAAATATAGAAATATAACTTGAGTCACAAATGAACTTTAAAAATTTTTAGTACCTTTATTAAAAATGTAATGAGATAAATTAAGTATAATACTATGTTTCACTTAACCTAATTTATCCAAAATATTATCATTCTAACATACAATCAATATTAAAAACATATCAATAAAAAATAAGTCCTTCACCATAGAAATAGAACGTCATAGAAATTTCATGAAAGAAAAGAGAGAGGAAGAATGTCTGAACCAAGCTTCATGCACCAATTAGCACTGATTCCAAAAAAAAACTTCAAAACAAGAATATTACTGAAAATATGAAGAATGTGAATCAAAATGCGTAAAACAACCTTATTGGGATCCCCTGAAAATGGAATAAATCTTTCCTCCTATGTTTATGGATGCTATCCTGATTTCTCCGAGCTCCCTGAAAAATTCAAATTTTAGCTTTGTTTATTTAGGCTTCATCACTGTTTAGACCCATTCAATGATTTAATACTTGTTTTTAACTTGTCAAATTTCCTAAGTAAATTTTAAGTTTCGAAAGTTGACTCATAAAATTTATGTATTTTATGTTTCTTTACTTCCAATTCTACTCCCAAGGCATCAGTTGACTATTTTGATACTTGTTTTAAACTAACATCATTTCTTCCTCAAATTTTGGCCATTATTTTAACAAATATGATTTAAATTAATTCAGAGCTATAAATATCAATAACCTCAGATATGCAGATGACACCACCCTTATGGCAGAAAGTGAAGAGGAACTAAAAAGCCTCTTGATGAAAGTGAATGAGGAGAGTGAAAAAGTTGGCTTAAAGCTCAACATTCCGAAAACGAAGATCATGGCATCTGGTCCCATCACTTCATGGCAAATAGATGGGGAAACAGTGGAAACAGTGTCAGACTTTATTTTTCTGGACTCCAAAATCACTGCAGATGGTGACTGCAGCCAGGAAATTAAAAGACGCTTACTCCTTGGAAGGAAAGTTATGACCAACCTAGATAGCCTATTCAAAAGCAGACACATTACTTTGCCAACCAAGGTCTGTCTAGTCAAAGCAGACTAGTCCGTCTAGTCAAGGTTTTTCCAGTGGTCATGTATGGATGTGAGGGTTGGGCTGTGAAGAAAGCTGAGCGCAGAATTGATGCTTTTGAACTGTGGTGTTGGAGAAGACTCTTGAGAGTCCTTTGGACTGCAAGGAGATCCAACAGTCCATCCTAAAGGAGGTCAGTCCTGGGTGTTCATTGGAAGGACTGATGTTGAAGCTGAAATTCCAATCCTTTGGCCACCTCATGCGAAGTGCTGACTCATTGGAAAAGACGCTGATGCTGGGAGGGATTGGGGTCAGGAGGGGAAGGGGACGACAGAGGATGAGATGGCTGATGGCATCACCGACTCGATGGACATGAGTTTGCGTGAACTCCGGGAGTTGGTGATGGACAGGGAGGCCTGGCGTGCTGCAATTCATGGGGTTGCAAAGAGTCAGACATGACTGAGCAACTGAACTGAACTGAACTGAGAGCTAGAAATATGTTGATGCTTTTTTTTTTTTTAATTTTTATTGAAGGATAATTGCTTTACAAAATTTTGCTGTTTTCTGTCAAACTTCAACATGAATCAGCCATAGGTATACAAATATCCCCTGCCTCATGAATCTCCCTCCCATACTCCACTCCACCCCACTGCTCTAGATTGATACAAAGCCCCTGTTTGAGTTTCCTGAGCCACAGAGCAAATTCCTGTTAGCTATCTATTTTACACATGGTAATGCAAGTTTCCATGTTACTCTTCCCATATATCTCATCCTCTCCTCCCCTCTCCTCATGTCCATAAGTCAATTCTCTATATATATTTTCTCCACCAAGTGAGTGAATTGGCTCAGTCATGTCCAACTTTTTGGGACCCCAGGGACTGTAGCCTACTATGCTCCTCCATCCATGGGATTTCCCAGGCAAGAATACTGGAGTGGGTTGCCATTTCCTTCTCTAGATCATCCTGACCCAGGGATTGAACCCAGGTCTCCTGCTTTGTAGGCAGACGCTTTACCATCTGAGCCACCAGGGAAGGTGGCTTTTCTCCACTGCTGCCCTGTAAATAAATTCTGCCGTACCATTTTTCTAGATTCCATATATATGTGTAAAAATACAATATTAATCTTTCTGACTCTGTATAATAGGTTCTAGGTTTATCCACCTCATCAGAACTGATTCAAAAACATTCCTTTTTATGGCTGAGTAATATTCCATTCTTATATGTACCAAAATTTCTTTATCCATTCAACTGTTGATGGATATCTAGACTGCTTCCATGTTCTAGGTATAGTATATAGTGCTGCAATGAACATGTGTTTCTCAATTTTGTTTTCCTCAGGGTATATGCCTAGGAGTTGGAATTGCTGGGTTATATGGTGGTTGTATTCCTAATTTTTTAAGGAATCTCCATACCATCTTCCACAGTGCCTGTATCAATTTAAATTCCCACCAGCAGTGCAAGAGCATTGCCTTTTCTGCATACCCTCTCCAGAATTCATTGTTTGTAGACCTTTTGATGATGGCCACTCTGACCGGTCTGAGGTGGTATCTCATTGTAGTTTTCATTTGCATTTCTCTAATAATGAGCGATGTTGAGCATCTTTTCATGTGTATGTTAGACATCTGTTTGTCTTCTTTGGAGAAATGTCGTTTAAAATCTTTTCCCCATTTTTAGATTGGGTTTTTGGGTTTTCTGGCATTGAGTTGTATGAACTTCTTGTATGTTGTGGAAATTAATCCTTTGTTAGCTGTTTCATTTGCTATTATTTTCTCCCATTCTGAGGGTTGTCTTTTCACCTTACTTACACTTTCCTCTGCTGTGAAAAAGCTTTTAAGTTTAATCAGGTTACCCTTGTTTACTTTGGTTTTTATTACTCTAGAAGGTGGGTTATATCAGATCTCACTTTGACTTAAGTCATCAAGTGTTCTGCCTATGTTTTCCTCTAAGAGTTTAATAGTTTCTGGTCTTACATTTAGGTCTTTAATTCATTTGCAGTTTATCTTTGTATATGGTGTTAGGAAGTATTCTAATTTCATTCTTTTACATGTAGCTGTCCAGTTTTTCTAGCACCATTTATTTAAGAGGCTGTCTTTGCCCCATTGTATATTCTTGCCTGCTTTGTCAAATATAAGGTACCCATAAGTCCATGGGTTTCTTTCTGGGCTTTCTATCCTGTTCCATTGGTCTATAGTAATGTTTCTGTGCCAGTACCATACTGTCTTGATGACTGGAGCTTTGTAGTATAATCTGAAGTCAGGAAGGTTGATTACTCTGGCTCCATTCTTAACTTTGAAGACTGCTTCAGCTATTTGGGGTCTTTTGCATTTCCATATGAATTGTGAAATTTTTTGTTCTAGTTCTGTGAAAAATGTCATTGGTAACTTGATAGGGATCACACTGAATCTGTAGATTGCATTAGGCAATATAGCCATTTTAACAATATAGATTCTTCCTACCCATGGAGAATCTTTTTTTTTGCTTTTATTTTTTTTTAATTGTATTTATTTTTAAACTTTACATAATTGTATTAGTTTTGCCAAATATCAAAATGAATCCACCACAGGTATACCTGTGTTCCCCATCCTGAACCCTCCTCCCTCCTCCCTCCCCATACCATCCCTCTGGGTTGTCCCAGTGCACCAGCCCCAAGCATCCAGTATCGTGCATCGAACCTGGACTGGCATCTCGTTTCATACATGATATTTTACATGTTTCAATGCCATTCTCCCAAATCTTTCCACCCTCTCCCTCTCCCACAGAGTCCATAAGACTGATCTATACATCAGTGTATCTTTTGCTGTCTTGTACACAGGGTTATTGTTACCATCTTTCTAAATTCCATATATATGCGTTAGTATACTGTATTGGTGTTTTTCTTTCTGGCTTACTTCACTCTGTATAATAGGCTCCAGTTTCATCCACCTCGTTAGAACTGATTCAAATGTATTCTTTTTAATGGCTGAGTAATACTCCATTGTGTATATGTACCACTGTTTCTTATCCATTCATCTGCTGATGGACATCTAGGTTGCTTCCATGTCTTGGCTATTATAAACAGTGCTGCGATGAACATTGGGGTACACGTGTCTCTTTCCCTTCTGGTTTCTTCAGTGTGTATGCCCAGGAGTGGGATTGCTGGATCATAAGGCAGTTCTATTTCCAGTTTTTTAAGGAATCTCCACACTGTTCTCCATAGTGGCTGTACTAGTTTGCATTCCCACCAACAGTGTTAAGAGGGTTCCCTTTTCTCCACACCCTCTCCAGCATTTATTATTTGTAGACTTTTGGATCGCAGGCATTCTGAGTGGTGTGAAATGGTACCTCATAGTGGTTTTGATTTGCATTTCTCTGATAATGAGTGATGTTGAGCATCTTTTCATGTGTTTGTTAGCCATCTGTATGTCTTCTTTGGAGAAATGTCTATTTAGTTCTTTGGCCCATTTTTTGATTGGGTCATTTATTTTTCTGGAGTTGAGCTGTAGGAGTTGCTTGTATATTTTTGAGATTAGTTGTTTGTCAGTTGCTTCCTTTGCTATTATTTTCTCCCATTCTGAAGGCTGTCTTTTCACCTTGCTAATAGTTTCCATTTGTATGGAAATACAAAAAACCTCGAATAGCCAAAGTGATCTTGAGAAAGAAGAATGGAACTGGAGGAATCAACCTACCTGACTTCAGGCTCTACTACAAAGCCACAGTTATCAAGACAGTATGGTACTGGCACAAAGACAGAAATATAGATCAATGGAACAAAATAGAAAGCCCAGAGACAAATCCACGCACATATGGACACCTTATCTTTGACAAAGGAGGCAAGAATATACAATGGATTAAAGACAATCTCTTTAACAAGTGGTGCTGGGAAATCTGGTCAACCACTTGTAAAAGAATGAAACTAGAACACTTTCTAACACCATACACAAAAATAAACTCAAAATGGATTAAAGATCTCAACGTAAGACCAGAAACTATAAAACTCCTAGAGGAGAACATAGGCAAAACACTCTCCGACATACATCACAGCAGGATCCTCTATGACCCACCTCCCAGAATATTGGAAATAAAAGCAAAAATAAACAAATGGGACCTAATTAACCTTAAAAGCTTCTGCACATCAAAGGAAACTATTAGCAAGGTGGAGAATCTTTTTATGTCATCTTTGATTTCTTTCATTACAGTCGTAGAATTTTATGTGTATAGTCCTCTTTTCTCCTTAGGTAAGTCTATTCCTAGATATTTAATTCTTTTTGTTTCAATGGTGAATGGGATTGATATCTTAATTTCTCTTTCTTATTTTCACTGTTACTATATAGAAATGCAAGTGATTTCCTTGTATTGATTTTGTATTCTACAACTTTGCTAAATTCAATGATTAGCACTAGTAATTTTCTGATACTATCTTTAGGGTTTTCTATGTTCAGTATCATGTCATCTGAAAACAGTGAGCGCTTTGCTTCTTCTTTGCCAATCTGGATTCCTTTTACTTATTTTCCTTCTCTGATTGCTCAAACTAGGACTTCCAGAAAAATGTTGAATAATAGTGGTGAAATTGGACACTCTTGTCTTGTTCCTGATCTTAGGGGGCATACTTTCAGTTTCCACCATTGAGATTAATGTTTACTGTAGGCTTATCATATATGGTCTTTACTATGTTGAGGTAGGTTCCTTCAATGCACATTTTTTGAAGTTTTAATCATAAATGGGTGAATTTTTTTAAAGGCTTTTCTGCATCTATTGAGATGATCATTTGGTTTTTATCTTTCAGTTTGTTTATATGGTATATCACATTGATTGATTTGCTTATACTGTAGAAATCTTGCATTCCTGGGATACACTCAACTTGATCATTATATATGTTTTTTGATATGTTGCTGATTCTGTTTCCTAAAATTTTGGATTTTTTTCATGTATGTTCATCAGTTATATTCGACTGTAGTTTTCATATTTTGTGTTGTTTTTGTCTGGTTTTGGTATCATGGTGATGGTGGCATCATAGAGTGAGTCTGGAAATGTTCCTTCCTCTGCATTTTTTTTGAAACAGTTTTAGAAGGATAGGCATTAGCTCTTCTCTAAATGTTTGATAATTCTTCTGTGAGGCCACCTAGTCCTTGACTTTTGGTTTTGGGGAATTTTTGATCACAGCTTCAATTTCAGTGTTTGAAGTTGGGTTATTCATAATTTCTACTTCTTCCTGATTCAGTCTTAGAAGAATGAATTTTCTAAGAATCTGTCCATTACTTCCAGGTTATCCATTTTATTCATATATATAGTTGTTTATAATATTCTCTTATATTCGTTTGTATTTCTACATCGTCTGTTGTAACCACTCCTTTTTTACTTCTCAATTTGTTGATTTAATTCTTCTTTTTTTTCTTGATGAGTCTGTGTCAAGGTTAGTCAACTTTATCTTCTCAAAGAACCCAATTTTATTTTTATTAATCTGTACTATTGTTCCTTTCATTTCTTTTTTCATTTATTTCTGCTCATATCTTTATGTTTTCTTCCCTTCTACTAATTTCGGGGTTATTTTTGTTCTTCTTTTTCCAGCTGGCTAAGCTGCCATCTATGAGGTCGCACAGAGTCGGACATGACTGAAGCGACTTAGCAGCAAGCTGTAAAGTTAGTTTGTCTATTGTTTTTCTTGTTTCCTGAGGTAGGATTCTATTGCTCTAAACTTTACTCTTATAACTGCTTTCGCTATGTCCCATAGGTTTTCAGTTGTTGTGTTTTCATTGTCATTTGTTTCTAGAACTTTTTTTAGTATCTTCAGTACCCTGTTGGTTATTTAGAAACATATTGTTTAATCTCCATGTGTATGTGCTTCTTACAGGTTTTTTTTTCTTGTAATTGACATCCAGTCTCATAGCATTGTGGTCAGAGAAGATGCTTGATACAATTTCAATTTTCTTATATTTATTGAGGTGTGATTTGTGACCCAAGATATGGTCTATCCTGTATAATGTTCCATATGCACATAAGAAGAAGGTGTATTTGTCTGCATTTGGCTGGAATGTCCTGAAGATATCATTTAGGACTTGGGTTTCCTTATTAATTTTGCTTTGATGATCTGGCCATTGGAGTGAGTGGGCTGTTAAAAGTCTTCCTACTACTATTGTGTTACTGTCAATTTCTGCTTTCATGTATGTTAGTGTTTTTCTTATGTATTGAGGTGCTCCTATGTTGGGTGCACACATATTTACAATTGTTATGTCTTCTTCTTGGATTGATCCCTTGATCATCATGTAGTTTGCTTCCTTATCTCTTGTCATCTTCTTTATTTTAAGGTCTATTTTGTCTGGTATGACGGTTGCTACTCCAGTTTTATTTTGCTTCCCATTTGAATGGAATATATATTTTCCATCCTCTCACTTACAGTCTATATGTGTCTTTAGGTCTGAAGTGGGTTTCTTGTAGACAGCATACATATGGGTCTTGTTTTTGTATCCATTCAGCCAGTCTGTGTCTTTTGTTTGGAGCCTTTTAGTCCATTTACATTTAAAGTGATTATTGATATATATGTTCCTATTGCCATTTTCTTAATTGCTTGGGGTTGGTTTTGTAGATCTTTTCTTTTCTTTTGCATTTCTTGACAGAAAAGTCCCTTTAACAATTGTTGTAATGCTGGTTAGGTGGTGCTGATTCTCTTAACTTTTGCTTGATGGAAAAACTTTATATTTCTCCATCAATTTTGAATGAGATCCTTGCCAGGTACTGTAAACTTGGTTGTAGATTTTTTTCCCTTTCAATACTTTAAATATATTCTGCCATTCCCTTCTGGTCTTTAAGATTTTCTGCTGGAAGATCAGCTGTTAAGCATATGAGGTTTCCATTGTATGTTACTTGTTGCTTCTCCCTTGCTGCTTTTAAGATTCTTTCTTTATGTTTAGTCTTTGTTAATTTGATTAGTATGTGTCTTGGCATGTTTCTCCTTGGGTTTATCCTTTATAGGACTCTTTGCACCTCTTGGACTTGTTTGACTATTTCCTTTTCCATGTTGGGAAAATTTTCAACTATAATTTCTTCAAAAATTGTCTCATACACTTGCTTTTTCTCTTCTTCTTCTGTGACCCCTATAATTCAAATGTTGGTGCACTTTATATTGTGTCAGAGGTCTCTAAGACAATCCTCAGTTCTCTTCATTCTATTTATTCTGCTCCTCAGAAGTTACTTGCACCATGTTATCTTCCAGTTAACTGATTGGTTCCTCTGCTTGAGATATTCTGCAATTGATTCCTTCTAGAGTATTTTTAATTTCTGTTATTGTGTTGTTTGTCTCTGTATGTTTATTCTTTAAATCTTCTAGGTCTTTGTTAATTGATTTTTGCATTTTTTCCCATTTTGTTTTCAAGGTTTTGGATCATCTTTACTATTATTATTCTGAATTATTTTTCAGGTAGTTTGCCTATTTCCTCTTCATTTATCTGGACTTCTGTGTTTCTTATTTGTTCCTTCATAGTATTTTTCTGCTTCTTCATTATTTTTTTTAACTTATTGTGTTTGAGATTTCCTTTTCCTAGGCTCAAAGTTGAATTCTGTCTTCCTTTTGATTTCTTCCCTCCTATGGTTGGTCCAGTGGTTTGCATAAGCTTCATATAGGGTGAGATTTGTGCTGAGTTTTTGTTTGTTTGTTTTTGCTCGGATCAGTAAGGCTGAGAGAGGTGGTAATCCTGTTTACTGATGATTGGGTTTATATTTCTGTTTTGTTTGTTTTTTAGATGAGGCATCCTGCACATGGTTCTACTGGTGGTTGGATGATGCCAGGTCTTATATTCAAGTGGTTACCTTTGTGTGAGTTCTCACTATCTGATACTCCCTAGGGTTAGTTCTCTGGTAGTCTAGGGTCTTGGAGTCAGTGCTCCCACTCCAAAGGCTCAGAGTTTGATCTATGGTCAGGAATGAGGATTCCACAAGTAGTTTGTTATGGAATTAAGTGAGAGAAAAACAAATATCCAAAAATGAGAAACCAAGATAAACCCTAGACAAATGGCAGTTACAAAAAAAAGAAAATCAAACAATTAATAATTAAAATAATGGAATATACACATATACATATACAACCATGAGCAAAGTCAAAATAGTCCAAAAAAAAAATAAAGTACAGAAGATTGATCCGTAGTTTTGTTTTTTTCCTTCAAAATCAAAATTTATATTTCCAAGTTTAGAATAAAACTAATTAAAGCACAAACTGGAAACAAAACTAAAGCAAGATGCTAAGTGGGGAATAACACAATGAAAACAATAGTAACAAATATGGTGAGAGGAAAGGAAAGAAAGAAGATATATGCAAAGTTAAATAGAGATATATGCAAAAGAGATTTTATTATATATATATATATATACACACACATACATACATATATAAAAGATTAACTGCAAGGGGAAAAGAACAGTCAGGAAAGGGAAATAAAGGCATAATTGTAGAAAAATATAATAGGTTTAATAAAATTAAAAAGTATAAAAAAGAGAAAAGAAAAAAAGAGACAGGAGAAGAAAGAAAAAAAAAGGGAGAGGGGGGAAGGAAAACTCCACAGAACTACAAAAGGCCAATGCAGAGGCAGAGGTGTATAGCAACAACAAAAAGCGTAACTGATTATACACATTCAGTTCAGTTCAGTCGCTCAGTCGTGTCCAACACTTTGCAACCCCATGAACCTCAGCACGCCAGGCATCCCTGTCCATTACCAACTCTCAAAGTCCACCAAACCCATGTCCATTGAGTCAGTGATGCCATCCAACCATCTTATCCTCTGCCGTCCCCTTCTCCGTTGGCCCTCGATCTTACCCAGCATCAGGGTCTTTTCAAATGAGTCAGCTCTTCACATCAGGTGGCTAAAATATTGGAGTTTCAGCTTTAACATCAGTCCTTTCAATGAACACCCAGGACTGATTTCCTTTAGGATGGACTAGTTGGATCTCCTTGCAGTCCAAGGGGCTCTCGAGAGTCTTCTCCAACACCACAGTTCAAAAGCAGCAATTCTTCGGGGCTCAGCTTTCTTTATAGTCCAACTCTCACATCCATACCTGATCATTGGAAAAACCAAAGCCTTGACTAGATGGACCTTTGTTGGCAAAGCAATGCCTCTGCTTTCTAATATGCTGTCTAGGTTCGTCATAACCTTCCTTCCAAGGAATAAGTGCTTTTTAATTTCATGGCTGAAATCACCATCTGCAGTGATTTTGGAGCCCCCAAAAATAAAGTCTTCCACTGTTTCCTCATCTATTTGCCATTATGTGATGGGACCAGATGCCATGATCTTAGTTTTCTGAATGTTGACCTTTTAGCCAACTTTTTCACTCTGCTCTTTCACTTTCATCAAGAGGCTTTTTAGTTCCTCTTCACTTTCTGCCATAAGGGTGGTGTCATCTGCATATCTGAGGTTAGTGATATTTCTCCCGGCAATACTGATTCCAGCTTGTGCTTCCTCCAGTCCAGCATTTCTTATGATGTACTCTGCATATAAGTTAAATAAGCAGCATGACAATATACAGCCTTGACATACTCCTTTTCCTATGTGGAACCCATCTGTTGTTCCATGTCCAGTTCTAACTGTTGCTTCCTGGCCTGCATACAGGTTTCTCAAGAGGCAGGTCAGGTGGTCTGGTATTTTTATCTCTTTTAGAATTTTCCACAGTTTATTGTGATCTACACAGTCAAAGGCTTTGACATAGTCAATAAAGCAGAAATAGATGTTTTTCTGGAACTCTCTTGCTTTTTCAATGACCCAACAGATGTTGGCAATTTGATCTCTGGTTCCTCTACCTTTTATAAAACCAGCTTGAACATCTGGAAGTTCACGTTTCACGTACTGTTGAAGCCTAGCTTGAAGAATTTTGAGCATTACTTTGCTAGCGTGTGAGATGAGTGCAATTGTGCGGTAGTTTGAGCATTCTTTGGCATTGCCTTTCTTTGGGATTGTAAAAAAAGTGACCTTTTCCAGTCCTGTGGCCACTGCTAAGTTTTCCAAATTTGCTGGCATATTGAGTGTAGCACTTTCACAACATCATCTTTAGGGTTTGTAAAAGCTCAACTGGAATTCCATCACCTCCACTAGCTTTGTTTGTAGTGATGCTTCCTAAGGCCCACTTAAGTTTGCATTCCAGGATGTCTGGCTCTAGATGAGTGATCACACCATCATGATTATCTGGGTCATGAAGATCTTTTCTGTTTAGTTCTTCTGTGTATTCTTGACACCTCTTTTTAATATCTTCTTCTTCTGTTATGTCCATACCATTTCTGTCCTTTTTGTGCCCATCTTTGCATGAAATCCCCAAGAAAAAGAAATTCAAAAAGGCAAAATAGTTGTCTGAGGTGACCTTACACACAGCTAGGAAAAGAAGAGAATTGAAAGGCAAAGAAGCAAAGGAAAGTTAATCCCATTTGAATGCAGAATTCCAAAGACTAACAAGCAGGGATAAAACAAACAAACAAAAACCTTCCTCACTGATCAATTCAAAGAAATAGAGGAAAACAATAGAATGGGAAAGACTAGAGATCCCTTCAAGTAAATTAGAGACACCAAGGGAACTTTTCATGCAAAGATGGGCAGAATAATGGACCTATAATGTTACATTATAATAATTGTTAAAATAGAAAAATGCCATAGAGTTTCCTATCTACTTATTTAAAAATCTCCCCCCCCCACCATATTCTTTTCCTCTTATGAACTTTACTGTTTGTGCACATTCTTGTTCACATTCAGTACTTTAGTTTGTCTCAGTTAGCATTTTCTAAGGATCTCAACTATGCAAGATGATATTACATGAAGTGAAATAAAACACAGCTTTGTTTTGTCAAGCCTTGTTATTTAATATTATACATGTATAGTAAATTGAATATATTTTCATGAGAACAAAAAGTATATTATGGTCTTTGAAACTAAAAGATAAACAGTTCTGCTTATGGAAAACATAGACATCTCTAAGCAGGTATACTGAAATGAACATTGAAAGATGAATAGTCACTGCTAGGAGACAAGAAGAATAGTTTGTTCCTATCACCAATGACTACTATGAATCTGACAGAGATGACCAATCAGAGCCAGCTCTGTATATTTTTATCTTTCTACCAATAAAATTAATTAATACCGCCTCTCACCTAGAGAACTTATAAGCCATTGTGACAAAATCCAATTAAAATAAATAAATTTGTATTTTAAAAAATTAATATTTTACCTTAAATTTCCTTATACCCAAAATTTGAGTAACATACTTTACCTTGGTGATATTTAGAAAAATACTGGAAGTTAATACAGTCATGATATTTCAGAGTCTAGCCCATTAATCATTTTGGCTATTAAGATCTGAAGTTTTATTGAAAATGATCATTATATTGCTGTACATATGTGTCTGTATCTCTTTTTTACTGTCTAAAATTTTTCTTAACACCTTGGAGATGTGTGAACATTTGCACAATTATTCAAATTTGTTAAGTTTTGCTTTCATAATGTACTATGATTTTTAACATTTATAGGAATTAAGACTTCAAAAATATCACACTATATTTACAAGAAGTATACAAATCTATATTCTTCTAAAATTAACATATATGTGTATGTATATGTGGGTGTCACTAGTATCTTCCTTGTTTTTCTATTTCTAAGTATAACAAAATATGATAATGAAAGTAAAATATGGTTTTTCTTCAAAAACTTTGACTTAACCTCATTTATCTTTGAGAAATTGTATTATAGTTAGTTATTCAGCAAACATATTCTCCTCTACACCTCTCTGCTGAAATGGGGCATATTACCATGACACACTGATTTTTAGCTAATGAAATGTTAACCAATTGGTACAAGCAGACTGATTAAACACACCTATATCAACTAACAAGCCCCTTGTGTATTTGTGATCCTCCATGAGAAGAATAGAGTTAGAGTCTGATTCTCATCTGAGGGGAATTTAGAGATAAGAATGGTAGACAGAGATGAGAATCCAACTCATAATTTGGACGTTCAGCTTAGAAGAAAGCTGTTCCAGCTGACCTGCCTACTAGTGAATGAAAAAAAGTACATATATATTCTATCCTTAAAATAGAAAGGATTTTTCAACTCACTGAATTTTACAGTATTCTATTACACAGCATTGTCACAGCAACAGTTAATACTAGGTCTTATTTTTTAACCAAATTACATATTATCAATTTCCTCTCATCTGTTACTCTGGTAGACCAAAAATATTATTGATAGTGCTGATATAGAGAAAAGTACATAGTAGATAAGGGCTTCCTTATCTACTCATTGGTAAAGGGCTCATTGGTAAAGAATCAGCCTGCCAATGCCAGAGACATGGATTCAATCCCTGGATTGGGAAGATACCCTGGAAAGGAAATGGCAACCCACTCCAGGATTCTTGCCTGGAGAATTCCATGGATAGAAGAACCTGGAGGGCTACAGTCCATGGAGTCACGAAGAGTCAGATTCATTAGTGACTAAACAACAACAACACAACACAGTAGACACAATTAGACCTTGGAGTGTCTAGAGCCTGACAACACTATCTCCTCTCAGCAACAGCACTCTTTCTTTTCTCTCCTAACATCTTTTCTTCCTTTTATTTATTTTTTTTCAATGTTTTTATTTTTTATTATTTTTTATTTTTTAAATCTCAGGAATCATACCACCTAGTCAGGTGCTACTTCCTTATTGCTATCAATTTTTAGGGATGATGGAACTCCTTTTCAGAAAAAAAAAAAAAAAGAAACCTACTATACTATTATGCTATTTTCCATATAGAAAGATGATTTTATCCTCTTCTTGTGTTCTTCAGAGCATTAGAAAATGCACATAATATATCTGACATGGGTTTATTTTACTACTGTGTGTGTGTGCACATGTATGTGTATGATATTCAATAAAACTGTTCTGTAAAGTTTAAAGTAACTACATTTCTATTCAATGTCATTGGCTAGAAATTGGATATCATCAATAATCTCTATTTCTAACCATGTTCTATACCTTTAATTCCTTCAAGAATTAAGCGCTAATTCAGCTTTTAGATATAGTATACATTTAACCTTTTATAATATTATTACAGTGGGAATCTGACAGACTATTAAAGATCTCATCCCAGATGAAGGCAAGCAAAACAATGTTCTGCTTGCTTCATCTCACATACTTTGAACCCTGCAGTGTCCATTACATAATCTATTTAGTGCTTTATTTTTTTATGCTTTTTGATGATTTTGCAGTTTAAAATTTCACCAGTTGAAGTGCTGAAGTGCTGTCCTGTATTACTAACTGCAAGAAGGCTGTGATATACCCATTAAAATAAGTAGCAAGAATTTAATGTTTAGCTACTTTTGTTATTGGTGCAGCTTACATTTCCATTTCAGTTACATGTTGTTAGAATTAATCTGTTGTAGTTTATAATGTAACCTTTTGAGTAGTCCACCTACCATGGATGATTTCAAACTATAGGCAAATGAACTGAGTAACAGTAAGTGATTAATACCATGGTCCTTCGATACATAATTAAAAAACAGAAACATCAACAGTACAGTTGAATCAGCATTAAAATATTTAACAAGCATTTATAGATTTTCTATATCCATGATTAGATGCAAAACAACAAATGAAAGAATTAAAATGTTTTGATTAATGAAATAAAACTATAATGAAAATTTTTATATTACGAAAACTATAATTTTATGATGGCAGATATAGCAATAAGATTTCAGATAATAGTATCTAATATTTTATAATAATATCATTTGTCATTAAAAACATACATTAAGGAAACACTGTTCTCCATAGTGGCTGTACTAGTTTGCATTCCCACCAACAGCGTAAGAGGGTTCCCTTTTCTCCACACCCTCTCCAGCATTTATTGCTTGTAGACTTTTGGATCGCAGCCATTCTGACTGGCTTGAAATGGTACCTCATAGTGGTTTTGATTTGCATTTCTCTGATAATGAGTGATGTTGAGCATCTTTTCATGTGTTTGTTAGCCACCTGTATGTCTTCTTTGGAGAA